>NC_056734.1:314187978-314227978 GCF_019279795.1 Protopterus annectens
CAGTCAAAATCAAGTACAAGAAAAACAAGCAGCACTCAACTCAAACCACTTCTCCTTGCACTGCAGTTCTAATTATAATTTATATTCAGCTTTATTAAAGTACCAAGTAACATGCTGAAAGTAGCAATCTCTGTGATACCCCCACTTGTAAAAATGTTTCTTATTTAAAAAAGACCTGCTGCCTGACAAAAACTATCTACTTGTTTCATGGGGAAAACATGATCAAATAAAAAATGAACAGAAAAGAAACAAGCTCAAGATAAATTGCTTAAAGGATTACTGCACAGGTTATGGACCACACATGATAGATTGGCATTCTATTTAGTTTACGGGTAAAGTCTGCAAAGATGACCAATTCTCCAACAAAGGTAATGAGCTTCTTAAAATACTGTAATCCTGTCCTTTATTACAAATATTGTCATATGCATTTCAATACCCAGGGCTTATACGTTATCTAGTTATGTAAGTAGTCTCTGCATGGCAACAACAAAAAGGCTTTCAATGTTGGTAATTCTTTAGCAGTATGCTTATTAAAACTTACTTGCATCTTACAATCTCAGACAAGCTTACCTGTTGGTCATGAAAGCATTGTTACTTAAACACAGAGCAACGGGCGCTTTATGAATAATAAGAAGCATAAATCAACAGTATAAAAATATGACAGAAAACCAGAACATTCTGCAAAATCAAGCAAGGACAGATGAAAAGCCACTGTAGTACTTGTGTCTACCTTGGATGGGGTGATACTCTGCACACTTACACTGCATAACTGTCTGTGTGTCCCTTTTAATAAAACAAGTTCTCATGTATGTGAACCAGTAAAGGTTAAAAAAAAACTCACATTTCCACCCTATAGGTACAATAAAACAGATCGCTTGGTAGCAGTGTGGTCACAACTAACAGGTGTCAGACAATGTCTGTGTCTCTAGATAAACATCATTAACTTAGACAAAAGTCTGCACACTGTTTATTAACTCACTTTCAAATAAATTGTTATTTTGCTGCTAATCGATGGGATTGTGAAAATGAGTTTCTAAATTAGGTGTGTACACTTTTACTGAAACTGTACTTAATGATATATGATGAATTTGGCATGTGCTTGTGTGTGCAAACAGCTAATATAGAAAAACTTTAAGTGAACAGTATGAACAATGAGATAAATATTGTTTCCTCCATGTAGTTAAGCATTGCGGGACCTAAAGAAAACATAATACGAGGTAAAAGAGCAAGTTATTTCAAGTTGCAACGACCAAAAAAAAAATTAAAAAAAATAAAAGTAATATGCTGAGTTGCTAGATTGGCAGTGGTACCTCTAAACTCTCCTGTTGTGCGTGGGGTGTGACGTGTGGCAAATTTCAGCTACCTGTGGAAAAAAATCAGCAATGCCTTTAACATAACATGACAGAACACTTTACTATGTAATTTGCATTTATTCCCATTATCTATAAAAAACAAGATCCTGTAATACAAATAGCAACACCTTTCATTTTTCTCCATACATGCCACTTGCTTAGAGCATAAACAAATTTTATTACACAGCATTTCTCATGGTTTACAGTACATGGATAACATTCTGTAGCTATTAACCAAAGGCATGATTGGCACTATGCTCTAAATATATCCAAATACTCACACTCTGAGATTTGTTTTGAAGTATAACACTTTTAAAACATTTAGACGCTTTCCATATTAACATTACTTAATCAATGCATCAAGAAAAAGAAAGCTTATTGAAACTGTAGAAAAATTATGAGCACATCTGAGCACAACTGATCAAGTTACACTAAGTATATCAGGAACATGCAATAATTGCCCGCACGCAAACACACACAGACACACACACACGCACACAAACACACACACACACACACACACACACACACACACACACACACACACACACACACATATACACACTAGAAGCTCATCTTCACTTTATCTCTGCTGACGAGAAAATCTGCCCTATAATCATCTCTGCCGACGAGCATTGGTATCCATTAAGCTCTGTAATGCTGACGAGCAAATCTGCCCTGTAATCCTCTCTGCCGACGAGCATTGGTATCCACTGAGCCATCTAATCCTCTCTGCCAATGAGCAAGCACTTGTGATTGGTCCAGTGCACCTTAGCTTAGATATCTATTGAGCAATTGGTCCAGCCTGCTACTGCTGCAGTCCGGAGTGCCTCCAGTCTGTGACATCACCACTGCACAGACTGCCGGGCATCTCAGGGCAGAGATGCCTTTCCCCCTATCTAGACTGCTGAGAAGGCAGTCTGAGAGCATGCACGCATGCATGGAGCCTTTTCCCTTATCTAGACTGCTGAGAAAGCAGTCTTAGAGCGTGCGTGCTGTGTGGAGTACTTCTGGGAATTACAGGAATGTGTTGGTTTTTTACAGTTTGCTTTTGTGTTTCTTTACTTATTTTTTTGTTTGTTTTCTAGGTGGGAGGGCTGCAGTCCTATAGCATGAGCTGCCCCTGGCTTTTTCTCAGTAATCTACAGCTTTATAAAGATTACAAATAATAATACTGTAACAAAATGGGAAATTAAGAATATCCAAAAGTGAAATAATATACAGAACAACAAAACCAAACATTGTAAGAGACTTTGGCCACCAGCTGTTCTCAGTGGAATAAACATATAAAAATACTCCCCAAATCTTGTAAACATCTGAACTGACTGCTGAATAACAAACCCATAGGCTAACACGCTACATGGGTAAAACATTTGTTTGCAATATGTCATTGTTGTTTACATAAACTCTCTGAATAGCTCATTTCATGCATCTGTATCTGCACCTGGAAAACTGTGAAGTGTTAAGTTTATGATACATATTAAGTGGTGGGTAAGTTTACATGTGCACCTCACTTATTTATTATAGTACAGTTTTTTGCATATCCTTATATTTCTGCTGAGTCTATTCCTGCTGTTTTATATGTTGTGTTTCTGATGTAAATATAGCTTTCAAATTTTTTTTACTTTATGCACTTTTTTGTGTCTTTTTTTTATTTAATTTAAATGTTTTATTAATTTAATCTATCTTCCTTCTGTAAAATGTCAATCATATGGTACTTGCAGTGATGCACACTTTTTCCTCTGTGTTAATCTGTATGACAATAAAGTTTACTTTGATTTTGACTTTGACTTATTAGATCAAGTAAAAAATCCCTCAGTAAATCCCTTAGCAAATTAAGTAAATAAATGTGGGACATTTTACTTGATTTACTAAGTTTAAAAGATTTGGGGAGTATTTTTGTATGTTTATTCCACTGAGAAGATCTGCTGGCCAAAGTTTCTTACGCTGTTTGGTTTTTTGGGCTAAGTGTGTGACTTGGCTTACTGAAACTTTGAGGCACTCTGCAGATTTTGTCTTGTAATATACAGAAGAACACAGTGAGAAGCCTTCCATTCATATAGATGATGTTTACCCAGATAACTCCCCCTATCTCCTTGGTCTTCTTCCAGTTGGCCAATGCATTATCCACTGAGGGTGAGATGCAGAATCCATTTCAGGCTGTACAACATCCCTAATGCTTATTCAGTCTTGAACTGGTACCAAGACCATCAAGCCAGTTTGTTCCCTGGGGAGATGAAGAGGTGATAGGCAGCTGTCATCAATCCCCCTTCCTGTTTCCACCTATGCCCATCCCCATGGAACACAACAGCTGTATTATCCTGTAGTCTAGAAGGCTGCATGCTTGCACATGTGAGTCTTCTGACACTATGTGCAGTATGCAACCACTATGATCTTATGAGATGTACCCTGCTGTATGACCCTGACCTGTCAACAGTACAAAGGGCCTAGACAAATACCCCCCCACCCCAAGATGAATGGGATAGCAGTGACTGTTGACTGCCATCCTGCTTTCCTAGCCCTTTTAGCTTCCTGAGCTGCTATTTGTACTCAAGACATCAGCAGTGTGGTCAGGACCTTATCCTTCTACATCATAGGACTGACTAAAATAACCTGCTTTATTGGTATTTATGTTTATTATTGTAAGGCAGTAATCCCAAAGTGATGACATTATCCTAGGGATTAGTTTGCTGGTCTTGCATAAAGCCTGACTGGTTAGTTTAGGACAAAGGGTTTATATCTATTAGACAATACCAATGAGAGCACTTTACAATATAAATTTATAAGCAAATGTGTTTGGTTTCAGTTGAAAAAATTGGACTTTTATGCCTCTTCAAATAATCTGCTGTCATCACCTGTGATTTAGTCTAGATTAGGAATGGAATATTATTGAGAAAATTCAGGTTAGCACCAGGATAAGTATAAGACTGGTTACTGTGATATATAAGGTAAATAAGTTTTTCCATTTCTAAATGTTAAGGATGCATGGAAGAAGCTTGTCAGTGTTTGAACACACTTTGTATTTTTGGTGAAGATCTTGTGCTCAAATTGTAAAAAATGGACCGAATGAATACCATAGGGTTTGGTTTAATGATCATAACAGCTAGTTTTGCATATTTTATTTTGATTGAATTTTAGAGTCCATGACCCGAGTGCTGTTTTTTAATCTCTGAAGCAATTTTTTACTTGTCCTGTTTCTATAAAAGATAAACCAATATGTTCTTCAATAATTGCAAATCTAATCATCAAATATCTAATATTACTATACATCAGCATCAAGGTTATTGATACAAACTAATAAAAGTGCTTTTTTATTTAGAATCATCTTGCCAATTCTAAGTAATTAATTCATTAATTTAATCATCATTATTATTATTTTAATTCATTTATTTTTTTTTGGTGATGAGAAGAGACCAACTGGGCAAGAAAGGTGCCTTTTCACTGAATGCCTAACGAAAAAAGACCAAACTATGGGAATAAAAATAGATACAGTACAGGCAGTCCCCAGGTTAAGGTCATGATCCATTTTTTAGTCTGTCCTTAAGTCACATTTGTGTGTAACTCAAAACAAGTACATATGGTTCTTATTAAATGTCACTTAGTCAAATGTTTGCATCAGTCTAGTATTTATTTTGCTTTACTTTGCACACTTTAGAAACATGCCCAAATAAAGAAAAAATCTTAAACATAGTACTGTATTCTGTAGTAATAACAATAAGCGTAATAGTACAGTAACTATGTTCATACACTGTAGTACAGAACAGTAGAACATTCCATACAAAACAAAATGTTAATCTTGCCACTTTTTAAGCTTTGCTTCACATTTCTGTACTACAGGCATCACCCACAAATGCTTTTCACTCTTTCCTGAACTTTTAGACCTCTGCTAGACCTCCTACTGTCACTTAGATCCTAGTGAGCCACAATGCATTTGCCCATTCTACTGTACAATATACTAACTGCTTCAGTACTGTACTGTAAAAGGCAGCAATCGGATCTCTTGTTCTCCATGAAGGTGGAAGTAACTGCTTTAACAAGCTGTGCAAGCAGCTTCACAAACGGGGAAAATGGGGGAAAAGGAAAGTACAACATAATTCTTCATTTTCAAGGTATAATTTAGGCAAATTTAAGGATTTTTATTTATTTTCATGTTATTTCCCAACATTGTGGCAGCCTATTCTTATCTATGGGTTGTCCATATGTCAGATGTCTGCAACCCAGGAACTGCCTGTTATGTTCTAAAAAATTCCTAATGTAAACACTGCAATGAAAACAGAGGCAACATATAATAATGGTCTAATATACAGAGATCTAATGAAATATTGCATTAAGAGTAAAAACAACATAGAAAAAATGGTTTAATGCATAGATTTCCAAGGTATTATCATGAATATCTTTTACAGTGCTGTTTGGTTTCTCCAACATTAAAATGGTGTAACTTGATATTACAGTTGGAAGAAATGGAGGTGGGGGGCTAGGAGTAAATAATATGGATGTGGGAAGAGGTAATGTGGAGAGATGAGAAGGAAAAATGGGAATTTAAGGAAAATTGAGTAAAATGGGAAAACTTTGTGGAGAAATGGTGGTGAGATAAAACAGCTAGGCAAGTGACTTGTGATTTATGCTTAGCTTTATAAATCAGATGTCTCAAAGCCATAGTCATTGCTTGAAGGTACCATATTATATGGTGAGGTACATGGGTACTAGACAGGAGTAAGTCAAATGCTGCCAATTTGTTTTAGTAGAAATGGCAATTTTTCCAAAGTTTAGCAATATAACTGAAATAAAGAACATCTCCTGCAGCACAGAAGTGGTCAGTAGAAGTTTTTCATGGGAAAGCAACTCTCTGCACAGTGAATAGTGCTCAGGGATACTTTTTTAGAGAGGGGCAATCACCAGGGTTGTAGATAAAATTCTGGGTTGTGACTAGCTGGGTGTAGATTAGGTTTTCCGGTAGTTCTAACCACTGCAGTTATTTAGAGGTGAGTTAATAGTGAGTCAATATGAGAGGTTTGTGACAGATGTTTCTACTTTATTGATGACTATCTCTAACTTTGTTTGCTGTATGGTTTCCACGTTTGTAAATATTTTGATACAATTAGAAGTGTAGGAAGCGGTTAGGGCTAGGCAATGGTTTCCTTGTTTCATCAGTTAAGTATAGGTCTAAGCAGTAGAGAAGTCCCATTTTTTGTTGTATTTTTATGACTTCCTGTATATGTTGACCAAATTTCAAATTTCTGTCTATAGCCATATCTTAGTAGCTTATATGAGTTTCCTTATCTATGAAATATTAGAAGTATTTTAGGGCAGATAATTGTTTGGGTGTGAGCAACATTAATTTGTTTTTCTCAGGATTTAAGACTAGGCTTGCATTGGTTAGCCAGGATTCCACAGAGGAAAACGATGCTTGGGTTTTGGTGATTGGGGTTTTGGATGAGATGTTGCAGTGCAGAGGATTATAGAGTCATCAGTGTACTGGAAAAAGGTAATGTATTTGATAGCTGAATAAGAGTTTGTTTATAATTATATTACATGGAAGGGAGCCAAGAACTGAGTTCTGGGGATGCCTACAAAAACTAGAAGGAAAACTGAAAATGCATTTTGCCATTCTTTAACCTGTTTTCTATTGTTAAGATAGCTAAGAGTAGGAGAGACCTATAGAGGAGAGCTCTATTCTTTGGATAAGTCAATGGAGATGGATGACACCAAGTGACCAGCATTTTTATGATGATTGACTGTTTTGTTAAGTGGAGGGGAACTTGTGGTGCTATAACTTGCATGAAAGCTTTGCTGAGTCTGTGAGAAAAGTTGGTGGCAGTAAACTGCTCAAGCAGATTTGTAATGACTTGTTTAGCAGACATCCATTTCTAAATAACTTATGTTGTTCTGATCTTATATTTAAATAGACTGGAACATGATCAGAAAGGGCCTGAATGTATGTCTTGGTCTTCTGAGTCCTAGAAACAAAGAAATACAATATACAGAAAAAAGGATTATACACCAGGCTCTGTGGATCACAAGACAGATAGACCATTATCTGCAACTTGAAACATTTACTTGAAAATGTTCCCACATATCATGTGCTTCTACAGCTTCCCTAGAAAAGGCTGGATCTATACAGTAACAAAATGTAATGGAGTTCAGTCTGTCTACATTATAATTAATGGTCAATGTGCAATTCCTAGTAAAAGAACCAAAGTAATTTAAAATATAACATCATAACCTAAATACTTATTAGATGGCATTTTGAATGTCAAATCCCAGTGTATGTACAATCATATTAACACTGCAAAGTGTAAACACCAGTTTTGTTAAAAAAACTCATTGTGTAGTAGCCATTTGAAAAAAAAATATTTTGATTAATTACAAAAACAAATTAGTTGCATTTAAGTTACTTAAAATGTCACTAGAACAAAAAAGAAAAAAACTCAGAATGAATTTTATATACAGGTAGTAATCACTTCTTTCTTCTATTAGACAATATATACCATATTTTAGAATATATGGTGAAAACTAAATAGTCTCATTCAAATCAGTTTTCTGTAAAAATGTCAGCTTATGTAACCAATGGCAATTTTTCTTACATAACTCATTGAGCAGACTTTCTCCTTTTTTATTATTTGGAATTGACACATTACTGATTAAAGAGAAGATGCTAAAAAGCTTCAGTTTATTACTTGCCTGTAAGTCTTTGTCATAAATGTGATCTTTCACATGCCTGAATATTAAATGAGGGGACTTTATAACACGGTTATAAGATTATATTAAAGAGGTGTAAATATAAATGACATTAATTTAATTAGAATAGTACAACACAGCATTACTGTCTCTTTAAAGTTCTGTATTCCTTGTTCTGAGTACAACAAAAATACTTTTTTGTAGTGATACATGGTTAATTGGTTATTTTTTTTTTAAATCAGTTTGCTCATTTGCTACTGTTATAAAAAAAAAAAAAAAAAAAACACTTTATGCATTGCCGCTTAGCTAGGGTTAAACTATTCCCAGTGCCATAAAGTCAGCTCTTTAAATTTTCCCTTAAAACTAGCCAGTTTTTTAGTTTTAGCACTCATATTTGTTTCTTGTTCAGAACTCGTTGTAAGCACTAAATAAGCTACAAATTACTAAAGCACTCAACTTTCCTCACTTGTCTTAAAAATAAGCACCTATCCAGGTATGTCTAAGGGTCAGCTCCCAGTGTTTTCTCCTACCTACCTGATGAATCTGGGCATCTTGGGGCAATGCAGCAATTGCCTCATGTACATAGATAACCCTCTCCTCCTACCACCCAACACTATAACCTGTTAAGAGATGCCCTTATATAGCCAAACTGGAAGCAAAGCTCTCTTCACCCAAGACTGGACTAGACAGTCAAGAGGAAACACTTGCACCACACCACATTCATCACATAGTCCCTCAAAACCTACACCACCAAAACAGGCACATAGAAACACAAAACACAAACCTATATTCGCGGAGGCTCTCAATAAAAATCTGCTCAAGCAAAAGAGACCTCCAAAGCAAAAACGCAAGCAACCTCCATCCCCCAACACAACCCAAATGAGACATAACCCACAAACTCAGTGTGACACTCAACCACAGCCCATAAGGTATAACAATGTACCCAACACTCTAGTCACAGGTAACTCTATAGTCAGGCACACTGATGTTCCACTCATCAGGCTAAACAAGGAGAAAGTTACTGTCAGTTGCCTGTCAGGTGCCAGGATCCGCCACATAATGCACGCACTCAGGTCACTCCACAATAAGTACAAATATGACTCTGTCATTGTCCATGTTGGTGTGAATGACCTGAGATGTACCTCCCTGGACTACATGAAAAGAGACATGGAGGAGCTCTCTGATCTTTTAGCCCAGGCTGGTATGACCTAGCCCTGAGTAGCATCCTGCAAGGCATCACCCAGAATTATACCACAGCACAAGGAAAAAAATGATTGACATCAATGATTGGCTAAGCTTCTGGTGTCATTCTAAGGGGATCTACTATCTGTCTGCCTGGGATGATATGAGGAACAGACCACGATGCTTTACTAGACATGGCCTGCACCTATCTCCCTTGGGATTCCAGATACTGGCTAAGGCTCTTGTCACCCCTATAGTGCCTTTTTTAGGCAAGGTTCAAATGATAAATTCACCAATGTAACAGGTACAAGCAAGCAAAATCTAAGGCTAATGCTACTCAATGCTAGAAGTCTAAACCTCAAAATGCATTCACTCGAGGCACTCCTTAAAATGGAGATAATTGACATCTGTGCAGTGACAGAGACCTGGTTCAAGGCTCCAGAGAGCACCCTTGCATTACCAGGCTATAATTCATACCACACCTATCAGCCTCATAACCTGGACCTAAACACTAAAGGTGGAGGCGTGTCCATATCCATTAAGAATATCCACACCTCCAGGCTAGTTGCTCAGCATAATGCATCTGAGATTATCCAAGTGCAACTAACTCTGGGCAAGACCACAATCCGAACTGTAACTTGCTACATATCCCCCACCATGCCACAGGATTCTCACTCCTCATTTCTTGATACACTGGAAAATATTAGAGTACAACCCAACACCCTCATAATGGGTGATTTCAACTACCCCACCATTAACTGTGAAAACTACTCATGTACCAACTCTTTTGCTCAACATTTTCTCGAATTCATAAATTCCAACACCTTGGATCAACTTATCCACATCCGCACCAGAGGCAGCAATGTTCTAGACCTGGTCATTACAAATATGGGCAACCAGTGCTCCACACCAGAGGTCAGTTCCTCATTGGTCAGATCCGACCACAAGATAATCACCCTAGACATCCACATCATGCCCCCACCCTCCATTATGGAAACCACTGTAAAGGATTTCTCCAAAGCCAACTTCACGCTTCTTAAGACAGAAGTGGCAAACTTCACAACAGCCATGCAGATGTTCAATAGAGGTACGACTGCTGAATCCTACACAAATGCACTTTATAAGCACTTACACGAGTGCATGGATCGTGCTATCCCTAACAGTACCAAGATGTTATCCTCCAAAAAAGGAAGCCAATCTGGTGGTCCACTGCCATAAACAAACTCTACAACAGAAGAAAGAAACTGCTGCAAAAAAGAGTAAAATTCCATGATTGGAGGAACTCCCTGGTCAGACTCAGTAAGAAGCTGAGATCCCTCATAAAATCCTCCAAAGCTAGTTATGAAAATAAAAAAAATTGCCACTGATTCTAAAGGTAACCACAAAGCATTCTATAGCTATGTCAAGACTCCCAATGACAATACTCAGATCTGCTCTGAGTTGTGGCACAATGGCACTAAATATACAGAACCAACTGATATTGCCAACATCCTGGCAGATAGGTTCAGTGCTAACTTTACCCCTCTCTTACCCCCTAAAGGGCCCATCTCTATACCGGAAGAATGCAAAGTTCCTGTAATCACGGCTGCACAGGTAAAAAACACACTCTACAAAGCCAAGAACACGGCATCTGTGGGACCTGACAACATCCCAGGCTGTGTTCTACATGAACTACAGAATGAACTGGCACCCCACCTAAGCACCATATTCAATCATAGCCTCACCTCAGGTTTTGTGCCCACTGAATGGTGCACAGCAATGGTTATCCCACTCCACAAAGGGGAGCCACCATGGACCCCGGAAACTACTTCCCCATTAGCCTAACGAGCCTGGTCTGCAAGGCCATGGAATGTATCATCATGGAATTTATAAACAAAGACATTGGTAATCTCCAAACTCTGGACCCCACCCAGTTCGGGTTTGTAAAAGGCAGATCATATCTCCTAAACCTGATAGACTTCTTTGAAGCAGTCACCAAAGCTGTAGATGATGATAAGGTGGCTCACACAGCATATCTAGATCTCTCCAAGGCTTTTGACACCATCCCCCACTCTGGAATTATAGATAAACTCACTAAACTAGGTATAAATCCCTATGTCACAAGATGGGTTGCCAACTGGCTCACTGACAGAACCCACACTGTGAAAGTAGCAGACTCCAAATTCAACTTCAGACCAGTGACATGTGGAGTACCACAGGGTTCGGTCCTGGGTCCTCTCCTGTTTGGTATCTACTTTTCTGAAGTACAGGCTAACACAGTAGGTCTTTGGCTAATGAAGTTTGCAGATGACTGCAAACTAGGAGCCATAATCAAAACTCCTAACGATGTGGACATGCTACAAAAGGGCCTCACTGAGACAGATGCCTGGTGTCAAAGCCATGGCCTCAAGCTCAATGCCAAAAAGTGCACTGTCATCCCCTTTGGTAAAAACTCTGTACCCATGAGATACCACATAGGTGGTAGTCTACTTAACACCAAAAGTGTGATAAGAAACCTCGGGACACAGGTGGACAGTAGTATCTCCTTTGATAATCACATTGCCACAGTAGTCAGGAAATCCTTCTACGTGGCACACCTCATTACAAAAGGTTTCTCATCCAGGAAAAAAGAGGTCATTGTTCTCCTCTACTCATCACACATTAGACCCATGATAGAGTACAATTCCCCTTTTGGTATGTACCTCACAAAACATCTACAACAACAAGAAAGGCCGCAGAAATACCTCACAAAGAGGATTACTGGCCTCAAACAGATGCCCTATGTAGACCGTCTCAAAAAACTTCAGCTTTACTCCATCACATATTGCCTACTTAGAGGTGATCTCTGCCTAAAATACAAAGCTATGTCAAACCCAGAGCTGATGGACATGCTCCACTTAAAGAAATCCCAATCCCTCTGAGCTACATGCTCCAGGGACCTAAACCTTGTCACCACAATAAACAGAACATGCTGGAGGGATAAATTCCTGTCCAAGAGACTTTCCATACTCTGGAACAAGCTACCTATCTATATCAAACAAAGCTCCTCATTAGCACTCTTCAAGAAAAATCTTGATGATTGGATGGGAAATAGGAAATTCACCCTGGTGATCACCTCTCGGGCTTTGCTCGACACGGGCATAGGAAAATAATTTTCTTGGGTGACGAAAGACAGGTTACCTTTTTGGCTAGGCTTATATAGGCCCTAGGGCCAATAGCTAAATACTTACCTATGAACCTATGAATACAACTGAACTCTAGCAGTTCAAACATGCTCTAGGTAATTGTGGACCTAATCTTAAAACCTAAATCTTTCTTGGGATCTACTTCACATCACCTAAAACCCATTTGACTGACTTTCATTTCACAGAGACCAAATTACCTAATTTGTCAAAATACTGAAAACTCATTTGACTAAATCTCAAGCTTACACTGCTAAATTTAAAAAGACTAAACGTTAAACCATAGACAAACATATCCACAACACTAATAACTACCTTTTTTCAGAACTTAAAAACTACTTACTTACCTCTTAACAGAAACCAGACAATATAAAACCAAACTAAGTGGGGGGGCTACACCCCCCCACACCACTCAATGTGGGGGGTTGTGCCCCCCCACACCCCTATTTATACTAACTCCAGAATCACACTACAGTGGGGAAAAGGGCATATACCTTTTACTTGCCTTACAGTACTCTACACACTGCCACTACTGCTGGGAACACACAACACATCTGCCATATTACTTTAAATACTGCCCATAAAAATGTAAAGAGAGATACCCACATTTATAAATAGTATAACACTACTTTCTACATGACTATCAGTATTCTGACAGTCAGCACTGTAAGTTACAGAAATTCTATTTATCACAAACAAGTCACAGGTGAATGGAAACCCACATCGTGTCTATGCCTTACAATTTAGTGAAATGAGATTCAGTCAAATAAGTTTTCAGTATTTTGAAAATTAGGCGATTTGGTCTCTGTGAAATGAAAGTCAGTCAAATGGGTTTTAGGTGATGTGAAGTAGGTCTATTTATTGTATACTGAACAAGCTAACAGTAAGCTAGTTTTTTTTTCTTACAGTGTGGTGTTTCTAACATTGCAGGTACACTGGGTTTCTCTACTCCTGCCTTACCATAAGGTTGATTTGAATTACTCTGAAAGATGTGTGTATGTCTCATTTAGTGAAATAATACATTTAAAATGGCCTTTGTTAAGAAGATGTATGGAAATCTTTAGATGCTGTAACATTGACATATTGATACAATAGTGCTCTCTCTAAGAATGGAAGAGTTACTACTGTTATGCATATCCTTGCTTATAATAATAAGCTATACATGCAGTATAACAGACAATTAAGCAGTGCAGCTATGTATTACATTTTGTATATCCCAGTACAGATGACAAATAAACTAAGCAGAACAAAAAGGACATCATTAGCAAAAATTAACATTGGTGTCAGTTTGGTCTTACAGCAATGGACATGTCTCGGCTATGCTGCTTGGCCATATTTTGAGATGGTACCACTGCATAAGTTAGGAAGCTGTGATGGTGCAGCGGTAGCATTGTCACCTCACAGCAACAGGTTCTCTCGGCTGGACCACCTTCTGTGTGGAGTCTGCATGTCCTCCCCGCGGTCAAGTAACATTCGAAAGACATGCATGAATGGGCGTGCCTTCGTTGAAGGTTGGGCGTCGAGCTGGCACCTTGGCACCATAAAAATCTACTGCCAATCATTAGCGGACCGAAGTTCCGCTGTGGCGGCCCCTAACCAGGAAAAGCAGAAAGAAAAACAACAACAACCACTGTATAAGTTAGTGAAATGCAGAGGATCAGAACAGCAGCATGCATTCCTTTCATAAACACCTTTGAGACATGGAATGGTACAAGTCATTAAACATTTAGGATCTGTCTGCAATGTACAGGGATTACCTTCTAAAAACTGAATAGTAAGGACATAGCTATCACATGATATTATCAGTGAAGATTATGCATTTGAGTTTGATCTGCTTATGGAACAGGAAAAGTATCCTGCTCGGACATGCATTAAAACTTAACTTTTTGTATCATGTATGTATAATCTAATATTCTGTAGATTTCCTCCCTGTAAGCTCTAAATTTGAGGTGCTGCCTAACACAATGGATCTGTATGCTCCAAATACTCAACTGGTGAATGGGTGGATGAGGGGATACTATGTGCCCTGTGTTTCCTGTCTAAACATGCTGTTAGATACACTGTCACTGTTATTAATCTGCATGTGTACCCATGTGGAGTCATCTAACATAAAGTACAAATTTCATCCCAAGACTGGCAGGCAGGTAAATATTTCATGATTCATATATCTTCTGCTCTTTACATTAAGGATGGCTTCTTCCCCTGTCTAGCCATCATGTACAGCCCCTTACCTGGATTGACAGCAATGTTCCTGTGCTATTCTCCATTCCATGGTGCAGAAGTATGAAGCAATGAATAAGACCCTGCACTCCCAGAAGTTACTAACAAATGTCATACTGGTGAAGCCAGATGGAGATGGAGGAAATAAGTAGCCAACTCCAGCTCACCCACCCTGGGCAAACAGGAAACAAACAACTTTGTCTGATGAAATAATGGCACTCAGTATAATTTTCGGGTCTATATTATAACATCAAAGTCTTAAAACTGCCCAGATTTTTGCAGGATGTCCAGGTTTTTGACTCACATGTTTGGTCTGTTCCTTATAAAATTTGTGTTTTTCTGGCAAATCACTGGGATGATCTGAGGATTAAAGTCACTAAATAATGACATACATTTGAGTTTCAGACATCAAATGCTTCAGAAAATGTAAGTTAAAACAAACCATGTTACTCTAGCAACTTTTAAGTTTTTAAGAGCAATATTTCAAAAGTGTCCCTATTTTTGGACCTTTGTCTCCCCATGTTGTCTGACTTTGTCCAGATTTCCTGCACTAAGAGGTTGAGAGGTATGATGCCTTCTGAAACTGTGCAGTAATGTGGCAGTTGTGTGATTTTTATCCATAATATGACAAAGAGTATTAATGCTGCTCTTAAATATAGAGACAGCATCTCCCAATATAAGTTCTGATTTGTTCCTGAATATTTTGGAAAAGAGTGGCACAATGCTTCAAATTTTCATTGTTGAAAAGGGATTTCTATACATTCTGAGAAAATACCAAAGCACTCTTATTACTATGTGGTCAGTTATCTTTAGTCTGAGCAAGATCGCCTGCTTTTTTTTACAAGTATATAACTCTAGATTAGCTATCACATCTTCACTGTAATCATTAGAAACTTCTGTGGCAGTATTCACAATTTGTTTTCACTGAGATACATTTTCCCTGGGTTTAATTAATAGTCATGTAAGTGTCGTGCTAAGCTTACACAATTTAAGCATGTTAGTGCGTTGAGAAACAGCATTAATTGAATATGCATGTTGATCATCATCCCTACACATTTGTAAGCCATACCTCTCAGCCTGGAATCATGAAAAATCTGGACAATGGCCCATGAAAAATAGGTAAAACTGGCCAAAAATCTGTATGCTGATTAACATAAAGTTTGCTTCAATAATTATGTAGTCCCGCCCACTCCAATGGAACTGTGGGATACCAACTTTTGAACACAAACTGAAGAACAGATAAAATATGATCATGAAACACAAAATAAAAAGAGTAGTGTTTTGTTTATATTAATATATTAACTTGTATCAAACTTTGAACTTGTGCTAACTGCAAAACTAGAATACAATTTTTTTCTATAAAAATAAAATTAATTGTTTCATCTTTCCACAGCCAGAAAATAAATTAGCTGGATTTAAAGAGAGGAAATCAACAGATAGATAGATTTACAGACTGTGTGCTTTTTGGCAAATGTAATCAATTCTTTCAAAGCAGATGTAGCAAATAATTGAATTCAAATATAACGGGAATACCTTAGGATATATGAATTTAAAACACGGAAATCACTAAAATGGAAAACGAAATGAGGACTACCACTAGAAAAAGTAAAAACAGCTTTAACCACCAAAAGCTAAGCGCTTTCGATGTTGTATAAAGGCCTTTAGCTAGTGTTAGCTAAATATGAATGTATCTAACACTAGCAATACATTCAATATAATTTCTGCAAAGATAATCATTATAAAACAATATTTTCTATGGAAATATTTAAGCAATCTATTGCAAAACTATCCATATAAAACATTGCCTTTGAAACTCTTACATTTAGGCTCCTGTACTAACATTGCCTTTAGCTGTTTTTTAAAAATGATATTATTCTCACTTTGTCAAATTTTCTGAGATACATTTCTACAAGATTCAAGGACAATTTTAGAAAATATTTTTTCATTAGTAGTAAAGATTAAAGGGAGGTCTCGCCAGTTTACTTTTCATGTTGTCTCTAAATGAATACAAAGTAAATTTAAATATAAACTTACTTTGCAAAGATGCACAGCAACTCTCATATAAAAGTTTAAGATAGACATTTGCACAAAAAATGTTTCCTGTAGTAAATGGTAACCATTTTTTTAAATGTGTAACAATGATGCTCACTGGGAAGGGAGAAGATGGTGAAACTTAGGCTTGTTTTGGTGACTTGCAGTATGTGGGTTTTGTGGTCAAAGTAGGACATTTAATGGTAGGCAATATTCTAATCTTAGCAAAATAATATTATAGTTTGCTAGGACCTCCAAAAGTCATTCACCATGGTCTACTGAGCAGTGGCGTAGCTAGAGTTTGTTCCACCTGGGCCTGACATTGTGTTTACCACCCCTCCACCCCCTCACAAAATCATGGTCAAGTAGGTCCCTCCCATACATAGCCTTCCCCTCCCCCACAGCCATTCCACTGTCCCATTACTTGGCTATTTCTCTCCATTTACCATAAACACTGTAATGTGCATACTGCTTTATGCTTTACTTCTACAATGATTATTTGGATTTCATTTAAAACTGTTATTTTACATTTTACAGCACAAACACTAATTCACATCTGCTAAACAAAGCAATACAGTCTCACAATGAAAACAGACTTAGCACTATAACTTTTCTGCCCTTGAGACTCACATTAATTGAAACAGCATTGAAACCCACATTCAAAGAAAATGTGCTTGGCCAATGGTAGATAAAGGTTATCTTTGGGCTGTTTTCAAATCATAGGTTCCTTGCTCACATATTTATTACCAGGCAAACATACATGTGTTCTTTGATTCACCTTCCTGATTGTATTGAATTATATTCCTTGTATAATACAGCACACTTGTTAAAGCACATTTTAAATTTGTTTTGAACATTTTTTCAGTAAGCAATGAAACAAAATGTATGAACCAATAATGACAGAACTGCCCAATTCAGAACATTTCCATCATAAAAGTGTACTCAAACTTCTGTTGTTTCAATCCACCAATATCAGTAAATATGTGCAGTCTCTGCAGAAGTAAAAGTCATCTAACTAATTCCACTTTAAAGAGATCTGTTACTAATGAAGAGGTTGCTACTAGCAAACAACTTTATATTTCATTATTTCATCTATAAATAAAGTGCCTGCTGCCCTTGAAGAATAAATTACCTATGTTACATTAAAACAATGATAGGCTAGTAATATTGCAATGGGGACTGGATGACAAACTGATAACAGGTTAATAGTTACAAGGTATCTCCACCAAAGGAAGACATTCTCAGGACTGCAGCATCCACCCCCTTTAAAAGTACAACCCAGGTCAATATCAGCAATTTATCTACATACTGTAGGAGTAGAACCCACAGCCTTCTGCATCAAAAACAAATATGTTACCTGTTGTGCTACTAACAATGCAGGCATTTTTGGTATAAGCACCACTAAATGTCTCTTCCCCTGAAGAACTTTGCAGCACAAGAAATCTGGAAAAAGCCAAAATTTATTGGGGGGGGGGGCAAAGGCTCAAAACCAGGGACAGACTTTAAACATTATAGAATCTTAGAACGTTGCTAGAATAACATGTTTTGTGTTACCATGCACTTCCTGAAAAATAAAAATTTAAGTTTCAGTCTTCCTATCATTATTTAGTGAATTCAGTTCTCACTGATTTGCCAGAAAACCACAAATTTTAAGAGGAACAGACCAAAAGTATGTCAAACATCCCAGACAGTCTGTGAAAATTTGGACAGTTGAGAGCTATGGACTTAACTCCTTGAATCACAAGTGGTAGTATGGGTTGAGAATTCAGGCCCTTGCTTCTTGCACCTTAGGTACAGGGTTTCAGCCTGATTACACACACACACACACACACACACACACACACACACACACACACACACACACACACACACACACACACACACATAGACACACACACACACACACACACACACACACACACACACACACACACACACACACACACACACACACGGCAGCAATAAGAAAATTCAATGCGGTACATGCATATACAGTGAACTTGATTCAAATGCACTAAACTTGGCAGCAGTAAGAAAATTCAATGCTGTATTTAAAATTGTGCAGGAGGACAGAACATATGTGCATGCTTGATGTGATGCAACTGGACTGGAAAGAACAGGACCATTCGTAAAGAAGAAACAGCAGTTGCAAAAGTTTCTTAAAGAAGAAACAGCTGTCTCAAAAGTAAAATGGATTCTTTTTAAATTAAGTAAATAGTCCCAAAAGTGGCACCAGTGGCGGACTGCCCCTCTCACCCCAAGCTACACCACTGTAAATGAATTAGACTGGACTAGTGTGAGGCTCAGAGCTACTTTACGTGTTGATGATGGTGAATTATCTAGTAGTGCAGTAGTCTCTTTTTTTTCTTTTTTTTCCCCTTAGCTGGAGGAGCCGGTGGAAGAACTGGATGAAGTAGTCAGTATAAATGCATTCATTTCTTCTCTTCAGTGTGCTGTGCACTGCCTGATTAAGAACAGAAGTGATTCAAGAGAAGAATTAAATCTGTGGACCAGTCCAACTCTGCAGCTCTTGACTGCTGAACTTAAATTAAGTAGTAACGAATGGCTCTGCAGTTGCTGTAATTAATTTAAAACAAGAAACGGCTGCCTGCTCGAGACTCAAGATGAGAGAGTTATCATCTCCACTGATCCATTTGTTGACTCTGATCTAATGACTGCTGCAAGGTGAAACAAGTTACCTTATGGAAAAAGGTAAACAGAGAGAGTACACATCCCCTTGAGCCCTGTCTGCCTCAAAGCTGATTTCATCGTGCATGCCCTGCATGTGATGAAAAAAAAAATTCTGGGAAATTCAGAAATAAAAGGGACCACTTGGGAATTCGTGGCACCCCAATATTTTGCCCTCACAATCAGTATTTACTGAGGAATTCAGTATGGTTGAGAGGTATGTTGCAAGCACCTATTCATGGTCAGCAATAGTGTCTGTGGGCATGGAAAAGTTGTTTGCATGCATGAGCACAGAATGCAAACAAAACAGCTTTCTTATAAGCAAATCAAAGATATGAGTACTCACTGCAGCTCTGAAATATTAAGGCCAAGTACTGTGACATAATTCTGAAGGGAGGGAAGTAAATGAGAGAATTGTACACAAAGAATAATGGTTTGTACTGTGAAATAATTAATGGGGAAGAGGAACGAGTAAAGTGTAGTCATGTACCTCTGGCAATTGTGCTGAAGTGTTAAAGAAACATTCCTAACATAAATCCTGCCATACTGATATAATGATAATATTGCTGACAATATTGGTGTTATGCACATAAATAAAAACAGACATGCTAAGAAAGGATGTGATAGGGATATGAAGCTGCAGTGTAACAAAGGAGAGCTTAAATATGATAAACCTGTTAATAAAATGATGAGTTACATAACAGCAAGGACAGAATATAAGTTATGAGATGAATGCTTAGACTACTGCAATTATTACATATGACATGTATTCACAGAGAATTTATGTATGCAAGATGATAACACAGCTGAATTCTTCACCACAGTACATATACATAAGAACAAATGGAGCTTATAGATGTAATGTCACATACATCAGAAATGGTTATGTGTGTGCAAACAAATGTAAGTAGTTTTCATAGGAAAGGGGTTATCACCAACAAACATGTAATAGACAAACAAGTGTTGCCTACTCATGTAAAATGCTAAATGATAACCTAATAACACATAACATACATAACTGACAAATTATAATGCAGCTCAGGTGACATTTCATTATTTCAAGTTTTACACTGTTAATATGCAAACAACTCAGATATTGTTATACTGGGCATGTTCACATGGAATTACATGGAATAGTAATATAACAGCAATTCAACAGTACCAATGCAGCACCAATACACAAGAAAGTGTTGTAATAGAGGACCAGTTACAGCTTCTGATGGCCTGGCTGCATGGCATACACTAAGAAATGTATCTGCCATTAACCTGCATGTGTGATGAAAACAATACAGTAATAAAGAAAAGTCCAGAAGAAGATGAAATACAGAGCATAATTCTTTTGGAATAGGTAATGTCGGTGAGCAATGAATGACATAATAAACATTCACATCATGTCATTTCTGAACACATGCTGGGATAGATATCAGAGAGATGTATAACAATCATGGATGCCACAGAACTGTGCATATTAGTTATGTCATGTAGAACACCCTTGAAATGGTCACAACAATTTACAATCATAAGGGGTACAGATGCTTTACCTTGTAGGACAAGGCTGGAACAAGCTTGCCCTCTGACTGAGCCACAACTTCAGCCTTTGTGTAAGCCACTGCTGTCTGACAGACAGATGTTACTAGAATCAGCCCCCCTGCCTATTATACTAGGCTGTCTCTAGACCTCCATATTGACTGCATGTGCCACATCAGCCAGAAGTGGAGGTTGTCACAGATAACTGAACTGAATGTGTTAATTAAGAAAGGAGTTACAAATAAAATATGAATAATCAAATTTAACCAGAATGCTGGAAAGGAACTACAAATGTTACTGTCCACACAACAGTGAGCAGTATAATATCAATGGTTCTTTGACAAAGAAGTTGTTTCCATCATGTAGTACACTCACTGCCCCAGAAATGAAACACAGTCTATCTGTGTAGTTATTCAGTACAAGTCACTACTGAATGCATGTGCGGTAAGAGCACTTACGGCATGACATGACCCAAGTAAATATTTCTCTGCCATGCAGTCACATCCTGTGATAATATGTCATTGTCCAACATAAAAATAGATAAGAATAGCTCAATACAATGGTGTTTGTGTAACATAATTGCATTCATATAATGTCGCCCTTTCAGGAATTGAATAGCAAGCTATGTGATTCTAGCAAGTAATAACATGTGGATGAGCCACAAGCACCACAGTGGAAGCCTTAACAGAACTGTGACACCTGTGTTATCTTATTGCATCAGATGTATGTGCTGTAAACAATCTCTTTAACCTAAAAGGGATGGTTCATAAGTTCATAGGTTCATAGGTGTGTACTAGACTAATGGCCCTGGAGCCTTTACAAGCCTAGCCCATAGAAGTGCCCTGGCATTGTACTGCCCGACGTTAGTTCCCATTGCCTCTATCAAGTAGAGCCACTGGAGTGATCCCTGGAGTGAACTTTCTATTTCCCAATCCAATCATCAAGATTTCTCTTGAAGAGGGCCAGTGAGGTGCTCTGCTTGAGATGTGTGGGAAGTCTATTTCAGAGCATGGGCAGTCTCTGGGTTATTAACCTGTCCCTCCAGCATGTTCTTTTGATTGTGGTAATGAGGTTGAGGTCACTGGAGCATGTGGTGCGGAGGGATTCGGATTTCTTTAGATGTAGGATTTCTAACAGAGCTGGGTCAGACATGGCTTTGTACGTCAAGCAGAGATCGCCTCTTAGCAGACGATATGAGACAGAGAATAGCTGGATTTTTTTGAGTATGCTCATGTAGAACATGAGTTTAAGGCCTAGGATCCTCTTCATGAGGTACTTTTGTGGCCTTTCCAGCTGTTCCATGTGTCTAGTGAGGTACATGTCAAATGGGGCATTATACTCAATGATTGGCCTAATGAGGGAAGAGTAGAGAGAGATGATGACCTCTTTCTTCCTGGATGCAAAACCTTTGGTAATGAGTTATGCCACATAGAAGGAGTTTTTGACCACAGTGGCAATGTGGTGGTCGAAGGAGAGGTTACTGTCAACCTGTGTCCCCAGATCTGTTATAACACCTTCAGTGTTCAGTGGGCTCCCATTGATTTGGTAATCAGAGGGAACTGAGTTTTTCCCAAAGCGGATGACGATGTATTTTTTGGCATTAAGCTTAAGGCCATGGTTTCAACACTAATCATTGGTCTCAGTGAGGCCATTCTGTAGGATGTCTACATCACTTAGGGAGTTAATAGTGGCTCCCATCTTGCAGTTGCCTGCGAACTTGGTCAGCCAGAGTCCCTCCATGTTGGCCTGAACTTCTGAGAAGTAGATGCCAAACAGGAGATGACCCAAGACGGATCCCTGTGGGACTGCGCTCGTGACTGGTCAGCAGTCTGAACTGGAGTCTGCTACTTTCACACTTTGAGTTCTAGCTACAAGCCAATTTGCAACCCACCTAGTGATATAGGGGTTGATGCCTACTTTGGTGAGTTTATCAATAATTCCTAAGTGGGGAAAATATCCCCCTAACAATTATTGAACCCATGAGCCTCTGCAGCAAAGTTAGAGCATTGCACCATTATGCCAAATCAGCTGTGGTGGATGCCTCTCCCACTGTAAAAGGGCACATTATAACTATGACAAACTCCATTCATGCATTACAGTATAAGGCCCAAAACCGCTGACACACTGAATATGGGTGGCATTTGACAACAAAAAGTACATATTTCAGATGATGAATGCACCACAGTAGAAGTGTCATTACAACTGTGAGATATGCTGGTATATCAAGGTATTACCTCATGTTATTGCTGCCAGGGATACGTATATCTGTAATTGCTGTACTAAGGCAACAGCTAACAGAATGTCTTCTCATTTCCTTGTGCCAGAGGCTAAGGTTTCCTACATATGCTATGTAAGAAAAATTTTATCATGTCATCATTATTCTGAATAAAAACCATTGCTATGTGAGAAATTATCAGAACCTTTTGCTTGAGGAATCAACATGTATACGTGTGCACATGCGATGTGTTTGACAGCAGTTTTAGTGACATGCACAGTCACAATAAGACTGACACAATGTAATCTGAGCTGTAATGGCTGGATTTCACTTAGCTACCTAAGATCACAATCTACGAATTAGTGACTGAATTGCAAGTGCCACACAACATGCTGGGTACATCTTGGAATGGGCAAGTTAAATGCATGACATCAACACTGTTAATTAGTTGCATATTTATGATAAGAATTCACCGATGTACACAGTAACAATGTACAGCTACACATCATGTACGTACTTGAAGAGCAGTATACACAGTATGAGTGTAAAAGACATACTCACAGCTGGCCTCAAACATCCTAAAGATGTAATTACCTGTGTACAAAACACACCATCAATGTCATGCAACGCAGTAGAACTTGCACTCCAGCTGTAAGATACTGCATTTATTGTAGCATTATGTTATCATTTTGTGGGCCAAATTTTTTTTCCCCCCGAAGATGCTAGGATTTGCTTGTATAACACTGTGAGATTGTGAATTCAACTCATAAATGGAAGTGTACATAAAGGTGGATGTGAAGTGGCCAATGGTACATGACAGCAATTACTGTCATACTATTAATGCAGTAATGGACTTGAACCACCTACCTATTTAGTTGCATTATCTATGCAGCACAGTATAAGCAGCTAGTGTCACAGGAAACTACTGAGCACAGGTGGGATGTACAGCGTCCATGAAGGGATGACATCAGCAGTACATTGCCAAGGAGATGTGTCTGTGTGGCAAAATTACTTTTACAATCATCTGGAGTTGTTATAGTTGCCACTGCAAATGTGTGTAATCCAAACTTAAAATTCATTTACCGTCATGCACACACACACTTACAGAATTAATCTGGTAGTTTAATGTATGTCTGCTCTACAGTAAACAAATGAATTAACTGAGTCAAGATCCTTCTAAAATCAAGATGATAACTTTGACAGAATTAATACTGACATACAAACTTTTTACAGCCTAAACAGTAATTATGTGATTTTCTTTTTTTATGTTACTCTGAAGACACAATGCCAAGCTGAATTATGTTGCTGATGGCAAAGTATTAATGCCTGCATAGTCATATCTTGAGTGCTGAACTTAGAATAGGAATTTGCAGTAGTGTATGGTGCTCTGTGTCGACTTTCATGCAAAGATCAGTACAAGACAGGCTTCACAATAGAGAGCAGACACATTAATATAGCAGCAGGATAATTATGTGTTAAGGAAATGTGTAGATAACACTTACAGGCAAAACATTCTAAAACATTTTTTCAACCACCTGGATCTGAACTTTTAGAACATAACAAGAAAAAAAATTCTACCTGTGTATTATTTAAGCACGCTAAGTAGCAAGTCAGTTCACATTTGACAGCAGATTTCAGTGAGAATGAAAGTATGTATTCATCTTCATTGTCCTATTGTCCACTTTAATCAGTACATCCTCAAACGGTCACTAGAACCACAAAGTATATGAGGAACTCACCCAAATATGAAGCGAGGGCAACGGGCCCAAACAGGAATACCCCATAGCACTACCCAAAAAAAAAACTCATGAAGAAACCACAGATAATTAACAGTAATGTTTAAACTTCTACACCTGTAGTTTGGTGGATTACAGGACTACTGCCCTTCTAAGTATATACGTTTTACAAGTTCACTTACTTATGGCTCGTAGATTAACCATTGCTATGTCTGCTTCCTTACTAAAGTCTGATAATCTGAAAACAAAAGATTGCAAAACCAAGCCAGCCTATGAAGATGCTATTACACGATTTTCTTGGGGAAGCAACCAAATGTAGTATCTGTAAAGCAGTGCATGTTGCTTAGATCATTTGCTCCGGTCTCCGTCAACTGAAACTCAAATGAATGTCATTATTTAGTGAGTTTGACTGTCAGTGATTTGCCAGAAAAAACATACATTTTAAGAGAAATAGATTGAAAAATATGAGACAAAATCTGGACATTCTGTGTAAAATATAGACAACTGAGAGCTGTGTTGCCTGCATATGTGTATCTTGAAAGGAATGAGTGAATTTGAATGGATAAATTAATTTATGCACCTCATAGACAGATATCCCTATGTGATAAATTCTATGGTGCATATAGGTTGTATAACACAGCCTATGCTATGCAATATTTCAACTTTCAGGACTTATTTTTAGTAGCGCCATTGTTGGTAAAATTATAAAACATTGTAAATTTTGTATATAATAATTCCATACACAATTTTAATGTATGCCTTGAGATGGTCAATTCATAAGACACTGCTCCTGGTACCCCCCCCCCCATCTGAAAATGGATCTTGGAGGTCAGTGCTGTTTCCCGGAAAACAAATAAATAAGTAAATAAACTATCTTATTACAAATTCCTGCTTTAAAATGTCTTTATTACTTCATGTGAAATGTTTACTAAAGTTGGATGCAATATTTCCATGTTATCTCTGTTCTGTTTACTCCCTGGGAAGAAACTGAAAAGGTCCCTCTGAATCAGTACTCTGCCCTTTTTAACAAAAGTAAGTATTAAATAAATAAAATAAATAATTAAAAAATAGTGGTATTCACAAAATTCCAAGATGGCGCTTTCGCCAACAAAACACAAAAGGCAAACCAACCAACTCATCTGCACAAAACTTGAGTAAAACCACAAAAAAACACCACCCCTAGTGAGCAAAAAACCCCCAACGGCCAACAAACCATAAACAAGAGATGAATTTTTTTATATATATAAAACCTGCTTCCTGACAAAGCCCTGACCCACAGAGCCCACCGCCGACACGTGAAAGCCCACAAAAAACAAATGCCATCACGAAAGTCAAAGAAACACAGGCTTGTAACACAACACAACAGATTTGACTCATCGACTGGTAATGAGAAATAGAAAAGTAAGCCACCTTCCTCCATCTCTGCTGCGATGTCCGCCACACTCCATATCTGATCCCTTTATCTGCAGGCATTTTTTTATTTTTTTGAGTGAAGAACATAGTCACTCATCCATGCATGCACAGTAGCAGACAACTTAGGACTCCCTCAAGCCTGTGAAAAGAACTTAGGCTAATTAAAATACCTCACAGAAAAGTGAACACAGGCATACGGAACTCCTCACCCAAACAATCTAAAACCATGCACCATAATACTGGGATAAACCACTTGCCCAATTGTAGGAAAGTAATTACAAATTAACAAAAGTTATCAGAACGCCTTCTCCCACAGCACCTCATCCAGCAACCGTTCCCTCTCTGAACAATTCAGAGGAACCGCCAACATGGGCAAGCAACTAACTAACTAATCCCATGAAGGTGAAATACATCTTTGTAAACGTCTGTCTGAAAAAATACGGGACCATATGAAACCAAGACCCAGACAACCCCCCCCCCTTTTTTTTCTTTTTTCTTCCTTTCTCCTCTCTGTGGTTAGAGAGGGGAGAAGCCTGCTATAATCATATGAAACCAGCCCTGAAGGAATCCTCCCTTACTACAGATGAGGGACACTAGCGGTGCCCGATTCCTTGTAACCCCCCTTAACCATGCTCATAATAACCTCACCACTACCTCCTAATCCTCATAATAGCCCTCTCACCCACAAGCCTACCTGATCACCAGCCCACCTCAGGTTGCCACGGACGTAATCCTACACTCAGCAAGTTCACACCAAAAATGTGACTCCTACCTAAGTAACACTTGAAAAAACCCTCTAAGCCCCTCCCTACCCTTACGTCATTTCCTCCTAAACATCCCTCCATCTGCTTTAACCATATCCTCCCCTTATTCTCTTAATTCCTGTTAATCTATGTATCTAGCCCCACTTGAAGATGTCCCAGGACAAAATGGTCTGTTAAAAACCTCATTTGTCTAATGCAAGCAGAAAGAGTTATTGGGAAAGGCATGCATACTTGAGATGGACGATGAAATATTCCTGCTCAAGATGCTAGCGCCTGAGGAAATGAAAATGAAGTTCTGGCTTGAATTTGTACCAGAGTCATACGTATCCTATGTCTCTCTGAGGTGAGTTAATCTCTCCTTCTACACCTTATGATTTGCAGCTATCTCCTCTGCATCTTTACAGTACAAAAAAATAAATATATATAAAATCATAATGAGTACCTGTGTAGGTGGCAAGATCATTAATGCCATATTATAGACAGGTTATGGGTCTACATGCTTACACAATTGAGGAGTGTTTTATAGTCCTAAATTCAGCATGCCTTTGGCTTAAAAGATCCAGTCTGTGCTTCTTAAGGTCACTGTAGTGGTGGTGACATTGTTCCTCAGTGAGTGGAATACCAGTTGCACTGGAGATAGCCTTGGCTAAGCTATTCCAAGCCTCAGCCATATACTGAGATCTGGTATAATTACTATGCAGCAGCCTATGGTGCTTCATGAAGAGTGCCATAAGAATCCCATACTTAAGCAATAACCCACATCTGGGTGTGAATAATGCTAGATTTACCCATGGTTGGTGTGGTTTGGTAGAGAAAAGACTGTGTGGCCAAACAAAGACAACCAATCTAGCATTACCCACACCCAGACGTGGATTATTGCTACTATACAATGACATTATTTAAGAAAAAAAATACTTACTTTTCTTAAATAATGCCTTTGTATAATACCTGCATAGTCCCCTTCCATGGTTTTCTGCTATCCTGGAGCTTTTTCTGATGTACTGCACATGTGTATGCTTACGCAGTACATCAGAGCTGTGTGTAGAGGAAGCAACGGAGAAAGGGAGATCTCCATTGCTTTTCTAAAGCTATCTCGCTATGTTAAAAGAGTTTAATATAGTGAGATATCTTTAAAAAAAGCAACGGAGAAAGGAAGATCTCATTTCCTTTTTTAAAGCTGTCTCGCTATGTTAAACGAGTTTAACATAGTGAGATATCTTTAAAAAAAGCAACGAGAAAGGAAGAGCTCTGTTGCTTTTTTTTTTTTTAAGATATCTCTCTATGTTAAACATACAACATAGCGAGATTACAACAATGGAGCACTTCAGTTCTCTATTGCTGCTTAACACAAAAAAAAAAATCAAGACTTATACTAATGGAAAAGGGTCCGGGTGACCAGACCTTTTTCCATTAGTATAAGTCGGATTTGCAATGGGCACGCTGATTGGGCTGGCCAATCAGCGTGCATGTTTCAGAATACTAATAGGCAGTCATTGTATAATTCTCAATACCCCCCACCTTTGTGCTCTAAATTTATCTGCATTCTCTCCATCTCCAGCCATGGATCACATAGCAGTAAAGGTTTGAATCATGGCATTGAGCTTGCCTGTTGGCATAGATTCCGATGTTCAGCAATGGATTCCTTAATGGCATGGCTTCTTAATCCTTACAGTTCTGAAGGAGTAGAGGACAAATTATGACATATTGTGATATTGGGGCTTATACTAAGTTAAAATATTGTTGAACCAGCTGGAAATTGAACCCATGGAATAAAGCATGTGAAAACTGAAACAGTATTAATTGACATGGCTACAGGAGAACTACATTCTGAGTATGAAAATTAGATACTAATTTAAAAATGAATGGAGATACTCTTCAGAGAGTCTTGTATGCGTGTGATATTAATTAGTCCTTGTGATGTATTCCTATGTTAAAGTTGGTATTTCTGTTTATAAGCATATTTCAGATGGGTGCAGTTGATTGAGCTGTGTAATACAGATTGTGACATGTTATATACATACTTCACAAGACATAACTGTCCTAAACACAAAGTTGGGATATGTGATGAGTTGTGATAATTATAGCCAATGTCCTCCGCCCCTCATACATATGCAAGTGACTTTTATATTAAATATCCTCATGTTGATGTTTAGCAAGCTTGCTACAAATTAACTTGAGGTTATATGTGAAATATAAATGATACATGCTAAATAGAAAAGTTTAATTATGCAAGCATTACTGATAAATTGCTTGCAAGAAACATGTTTAACATTATCAGCTTTCTTTATTGTTGCAGTCCTAACCAATTTGTAAAATCACCTTCTGGATGGAATCAAACCCTTAACAAGTTGTGATTCTTTATTTAAACTCAGTGTGCTTAAACCATGTACCACAGAAATAGGTATGAGAGAGGCTGAATTTCTCCCCTCAGTACTGTCTAGAGTGCTGATAACATCACAACGTTATCAGGTATGTTTGCAGTACCATAAGGCAGCCTAACCTACCTTTTTTCACTTTTTTCCTTAGGTAGGAACTATGTTCACACACTGCCAAGTGGAGAGCAAATGCAAATTAAAATGAAAAAAATATATACATATTGTGAATAATTACAATGTGATCTCTAAACACGAATCAAATGGTACATCATGTGCCTTATTTTTCTCAATTCACTTCAGTTGCATGTTGTGCCACAGAAAAAGTTCCATGAAATATTTACTTTCTTCACTGACTACTATCCAGAGTGCTGCCAGCTGTGCAGTGATGCTAGGTGTGTTTGCACTACATATGGCATCATAAACTAATTAGCTTTTTACCTTATGTAGTGAACCATGTTTGTGCACTAACAAGTGGAGAACAAATGCAAATGATAAAAATTTAAAATACATTAGATATACAGAGAATAAGTGCAATGTGTTCTCAAGACAGGATTTGAACAATGCCCCCTCTGACTTGATTCACTCGGTTCACTTCGTTTATAGCTTGTGCCACACAAAATGGACATTGCTCAGGTACATTCTCTGCATTAAGCACTACCTATGGTGTAGATTGCCCAGCAATGATGTCAGGCATATTTGCTCTACGTAAGGCAACTTAAACTAAATTTTTCACTTTTTTTCCTTAGGCAGGGAACTGTATTTGCATGCTGTTGAGTATAAAGCAAATGGAAAATGCATTATATGAAATATATGCTAGAGAAAAATGCTGACAGCAATTTAAATGCATCAATGGGTATATGTAGCAATGACCAGAGCAAGAAGTGACACATTCATCCTTCTCAAATCTCATTGAAACATCAAAAATTTACATTGTGGAATACATTACTGGACTCAAAGTTAATGACAAGTAATATGAAAGTGGGCACACAGTAGCTCACATGTTGTTAGCAGTAATGACAACATTTGATTTTTAAACAGCAACACAGTGGTATCACAAAATGTAATTAAATATGTATTCATAGCCCCCACTGTAAAATTATCATTTAAGTAGATTTAAACCATGCATCAGCTGTCCTTTTTCTCTGCACTTATTCCTGACACCAAAGAGAAAGCTACCTAGTTGGGGATTTTTCTTCACTGAGTACTATCCAGAGTGCTGACTTCTGTGCAATGCTACCAGACTGGTTTGCACTACAAGAGACAGCCTAAACTTGCTTTTTTACTTTTTTCTTTAAGCCATGAAAGTCTATTTCCCACTGCTAAGTGGAGTGCAAATATAGAAGGCAATATTTATCAGAATCACTCACACAATTTTTGGAATAACAACTTGAAGATACATGAAATGAAAACAATGTATACCTAGCAATGAGCAGAGCTACTACTGCATTACATGGACACATTCAGCCTTCTCACATCTCCTTGCCACATCAGTACTGTCATGTAGGGCTCACAATATCAGGACTTTAGCTAATGCATGCTGATGGAGATGGACACAAGGAACAGAAGAAATGCTTTCATTGTTCATAAAGCACACACTTTATATTGACAGCATTTCAAATGTCTTATCTGTCTGCCATTTTCAGTCAATACTGGCCTTACTTGAGTTGTCCACATCAGCACATTCTTATACCAAAATGAGTGTTAAGATTTAGTATAACCTCCTTCAGTAAAGTGATGTGTGAAAAGGTTTCAAAACCTGCATAAACTGTACTGTTTCTAAACTCAATATGTTTACACATTAAGGTACAGAGATATGAGTGTGGCAATTTGAATTTCTTCACTCAGTGCTGTCCAGACTGCTGAGGAAAGCGCAGCAATATAAGTCCTCATTGCTCTGTTGATGGCACTTCAAAAAATGTGTCAGTTTTTACCTTCAGCTGTGAGCTGCCATTCACTGCTACTGACTGCTGCCACTCAATGGAGGACAGTGCCAAATGGTGCACAATCGATAAAGGAAAAAAGAAAAAAAAAGGAAAAAGAAAAAAAAAAGAAACAAATTTGAAAATGTACGTTTCTGATGCTTAATCAACTTTGTTATTTTGCAAAAGGAATGTATATGGATTTGAATCCACTAGCAACATTAGTAAAGTGTATAGTTAGATGTACTTATAAAGTGACATTGTATCAAACTGCATTAAAAGTGCAACAGAAGCAAGTTATGAAAGTTGTCCATTCTCATTTGACAATAAATGGCTGGGTGATTGTGATATTGCCAACAGTTAGGATAACCTTGTACTCATGCAATATTAAACAAAGGCTGAAAATACTGCAGGTGTATTCCTCTCGTTCTTTATACTGCTTCATTCCCTTATCTATGCTTTCTTTATAGCAATTCACTGTTTGTTTTATTGTATATGCTATGTGTATCAATGCTTAAAACACTCCCTTAAATATGAACAATGTTTCATTCTAAGGGGAAATAACTATAGTCATGAAAGCCAGCATTTGAATGTTAGGAATGTTACTCTTCTACTTCAGCCGGTTTGCTTTCAGAGATTTTAGTAAGTCTCCTCTCCCTAATACATGCTCAGTAAATGTACTTCAAAGAGGAGAGATTATAAAACCCTGTTTGTTCCTGCAGTCAGAGTAATCATAGACAGCTGCAAGCCATTAGCAGGTAATACTTCTCAATGCTTGTCCTTGCATTGATAGGTGTGTGTATGTAATCATGTACATCTTTACATCATGTTTACATTTCCTACACTTAGTGCAGATTGTAGTATTCAGGAGTGCCAGTGATTTAACACCACATTTGCATACTTAAAATGCTCACAGGGCTAAATCTGCACTGTATAAAGGTAAAAATGTAGCTATTATGCTCTTGTATTGTATGGGGAGACTGTTTTGATCCTACTGCTAAATAAACATGGGATTTGGAGAATTGTCTCATTTCTACTCTGCTGTATTATTAAGGTATGTTGCTTTTTCTTAGACAATGCTTTTAATGTAACATTAAATGGTGAATTACACTGACCACTGAAAAACACTTTTCTTAATTACTTTTTCTTTATTCCTTTCTTTGGCCTAGACACATCTGAATTACAAAACGTATGCCATGGAATGCTACATGACTTATATTTTTAGTTTGCATTTTATTGGTTTGCAAAGTTATTGGAGATGAGTGTACTATAACCTTGCACAAGATCTGGTATTTTTACCTGTGTTAGTAGAAAGAAAAATGTGTTAAGTTTGTGGATTTCTACCTGACTGCCCTTCAGAGCAGTAGAAGTGACACTTATAATATTTTTTCTTACATTTCTAATGCTACATTTTGAATTGTCATTGTTAATGGTGCAATGTATTTCACATTTAAACCTGTGTAATCTGTATTACAGGTCTGATATAAATTGCTGTTTATATTTGACTTTGTATGTAGTCATAGAGAGCATTGACTTTTAAATTGTTGTATGCATGATGGATACATGCATTCACACAATAACTGAGTTTACAGACATCATTTCTATGTATTATATTCTTAATTGTGTGTCTGATTTCTGTTTTATCCCATACAAAGATATGTCACCCAAAAAAGAAATATGTAAACTGGAAACTACCACACACTGATGCAGAAAATGAGGTCATTATCCAGGCCTTACATAAGTATGAATCTTTTCTGTTAGCTAGAGGTAAAGGTGATCAATCTAACTGATACAGAATATTGTAGCATGTGGTCGATGACATCAATTTTGCTAGAGGGCATGGAAGAACTTATTCCCAGATATGACAATAGGCAATTGATATGATAACCTCTGCCTGCCATAGCCATAGGGTGAATGCAATTGCCCTGAAACAGGTGGCTATAGGAGGTAGTGCTGTTATCAAATCATCACTAATTGAACTACAGGAATTCTTGTCCAGTGTCAGAGATCCAAATAGCTTGATAGAGGGTTTTCACAGAATCCCTGCTATTGGTGCTGATGTAGAATACAGACCCACAGTGTCACAAGCAGACTCTCCAGGTATGCAAAATGCAAGGGTCATTTTATAGCTATATATGTGTATTATTTTAGATGGCTGATATATATATATATATATATATATATATATATATATATATATATATAGAGAGAGAGAGAGAGAGAGAGAGAGCAAGTGATAAATATGAGTCAGATGCCACAGACATAGAGAAACAGAATAGGGTTTTTTTTTGGGGGGTGGGGGGATTCCAACTGTTCCTAACATTTATGTATAAGAACTTTTTTAATCAGCACATGTGAAGGGGATTGTTCTCTTTTGCTTGTTTCACTTGCATTGTGAAACTTATCAGCCTTCTTTCCTTTCCCTTCCTCACATACAGGACTATCTGGATTACAGCTGGCCAGCACACCTACACATGGCAAGCACATATTTGGTTATTGTTATTACAATATATAAGGTAGATTCAGGTCTGTAGAGGATTAAAATTTGTGTTCTGTAGCATGTGTTAGAGTTTAACATAGCTTTCATATAAAGGAGAATATGAGATAAGTTTATAGGTTCATAGGTTTATAGGTTGGTACTAGGCTATCGGCCCTAAGGCCTATACAAGCCTAGCCATAACAATTCCCTGGCTATTTCTTCCCACACTATTTACTTCGTTGGACCCCTGTTTAGCAGGGTGACTGATGTGATCCCCGGGGTGAATTTCCTTTCTCCCATCCAATCATCAAGGTTCCTTTTATTCTCTTTTTCTCTGTTTGTTGTGTTTATTGTTTGTTATCATAGGTGATCCTGAGAGTGGCACTGTGGAACTCCTACCACCCAATGTCAGAGCATCAGTAGCCTCTGATGATGATGGCGGCAATGAACAGTCATAGTCTGGAGGTGCAGAGGGTCAGTCTGACACTGAGGTTGTGGCACTCACATCCCCTGCCCATATTTTAGACACAGTCAGTATGCCAACAAATAGATGTGACATGGAGAACACTGATATAGAACAGCTTAAGGGTGACACAGTCAGTCAGAGTAGCATGACGCTACAGCTGGTAGCTTTTCCCCATTGTTAACATGAAGGTATGGTTCCACACAGGAGGGTTGGTACAAATGTTGAGAAGAGGTCTGCTGTCCACCTTCCTGATGCTGATGTGTCATTAAGTGCTACCAGATGTATGTGTAGGGACATAGTGGAGGCATAGGCTTATTCCACAAGGGCCTCAGAATAAATACAGCAACTACTAAACTTTGTGCATTCTGACATGTGTGAATACCTGAACCATGTGGGCAACTCCTCGGACAGGATAAATTACAAACTGGATTGGGCAGTGTCTATGATAAAATATCTGTTGTGGAAGGTGGGCATCCACATGGCTGAGAGTTGTTATATCTTCTAGTGTTAGCAGATGTGGCCATACAAGATTGTGCTCCCCTAGTGACAGTACATCCACTGCTCCATGAGTGATTGTGGTTTCTACACCCAGATGTGATAGGCTAGGGGTCATAGTCCTGGACATAGTCATTAGAAGATTTCATTCAGCAGACATGGCTCACATCCGGGTAGCACCCCAATTTCTAGTTAGGGCCATGGAAGTAGCAGAGCAACTCCTGACATAGGTGGCTCTCTTGATCATGGGTGATGACTCTGAACTGGCTACTCTACCATGTATGGCTCACATCTCTTGAGATGCCAGGAGGTAGTGCTAGCGCAGTGCTTGATTACATTCATGCAGATGTGCACACACATTGAAAAAAATGAACTTTCCCATCCCATCTCACATGCATGCTACCTAAGCAGTACTGTTGAGTGCAATACAGCTGTTGTGACTGGCTCTGAATATCATATACTCTGAGAGATGCATGTGCTTCTTCCTTGCACAAGCACTCACTTCCTTGGTGTCAGCCTTGCCCTCCTAATCCCCCCACCTTGTGCAAATGATGATAACTGCCCAGCCCTTTGCACTTGTCTTTGTAACTTAGGATTGCATATATTTCTGATACACACAGTGGATATATAATGCTTGCTTATTCACAAGCTTGCATTTATCAACATGTATTGCAGAAGAAACGTTTTTGATTTCTTGTTCCTACTCATTTGTGAATGATTGTGTCTATAATTTTTAAACCTCATTCTATTTCTTGGATTCATAGATTCATAGACTGTTACTAGGCTAATGACCTTGGAGCTTTTCTAAGCCAAGACAAAAGAGAAATGATGTTTTGTATCTAAACAGGACATTGAGGGCTAGGCATTTATAGGCTACCTCTTCCATAAGGCACATGGGTACCAGGCCTTGTGTAAATTTCCTGTTCCCCATCCACTTGTGTAGGTTGCTCTTAAACTGTGTAATAGACAGCTACACGTGGCTGGGAAGCCTGTTCCATAGGAGGGATAGCTAGCATTGTCAAAACAAAAAAGGCTCTAGTAAATCCACTTGGTAAATAAACAACTCTGGTAAAAACAACAAGGCACAAATAACACTTGTAGTAAATCCACTAGGTAAATGGCCAACTCTGACAAAATTACCAAGGCACAAATAAAGTCACTGTAACAAAAAGTTTATTCCAAAAATTAAATCAGATTAAACATTTTCATTTCAATGGGTCTTCATCAAAACCAGAAGGATACAAGAAACCACAAGTTTAAATTCATGGTGATGAAGGCAGTAGTAATATGGCAATAAACTTTGAAGTCACTGGATCAGTGAAAAATTCCACAAAACCCTACATGTAAATCCAGAGTGTGTGTGTTTTAAACAATAGTTTATGGGTTTAAAACTGAGGTTAAAAAAATGGTGTATTTAAACAGATGTTTAAAAATGTGTATTTAAGAACTAATGACGTCTGATTATTCAGACCAAGCAGCAAAGGGGGAAGGGGGGCAATAAAGGCAAAATCCTGGTGAGATTATAAAACATAACAATTTTTTATAACTTGATTGTTTTTAATTTTAGAAAAGGCAGAATGAATGTGTGTTCATTTAAACCAGGGTACAACAAAGTATTTAATCTGAATTGCCAAAATAATTCTCTGCTTTCAACCCTGGTTTCCAATGGACCACCTGGTTCATTGTAAGGAACAACTTCCAAAACCCAAAACATGAATTTGGTAAAACCAGGACCTGAAAGGGAATGTTTGTATAAGGAGTTGTTGGAATTTTATTTCAGGATGTCATGGCAATGCTCATAAATCCTCCTTTGAAACTGTTTCTCAGTCTTGCCAATAGCAAAACAAGGGCATTTGGAGCATAATGTGATATAAATCTTACCTTAGTATGGTGATTACCATCTGCAAGAGTGAGTTTAGATTGGCAGAAGTTATCCAAAGACACACATTCTAGTTGTAACACATGATCACATTGCCCAGAATCCCCACATTTAGATTTTCCTCTGTGCAATTTGTTTAAGCTGGGAAAGAAATATGTTTTCAAACCAACTTTTAACATTTTCCCAGTCTTGAACACAATAGGTGATGCCCCTATGGTACTGTAAACCTCTTCATCCACTTTGAGAATGCTCAAATTCTTTTGGACAATGTTTTGGACAGATTTAAAATCAGTATTGTATGTAATCACTAAAGAATTGGAATAGTTGGTAAAATCTGCCTGTGTGCCATGTGTAGAGGGGACAAGCATTGCCTGTGAAAAATCCTACCATAAGAGTGACCAAAATGTAGTAACCCAGCCCCTGGAAACATCCTGTGGGATAGGGGAAAGAAAATTAGGAGGGTAACCCCTTTTCTGAAACATGTTAGAAATGTGGTCACATTCTTTTAAAAATGTAAAATGTGGAACTCGTTCTTGCCACCTTCACTAGTTGCCCTTTAAAATGTCGTACATGGAACTTTTTCTTGACACCCTCACTAGTAGACACTTAAAAATGTCATACACGGAACTGATTCTTGCCACCCTCACTAGTTGCCCCTTAAAAAGTTCATATATGGAACTCATTCTAGCCACCCTCACTAGTTGTCCCTTAAAAATGTTCTTTTCACAGGACAGGGGGTGACAACTGTTAAAATGTAAATATGTATTTGAAAAAGTAGGTTTCCTTAAGACTGATGAAGTAGGAGATATTTCTGACATAACTGCATACCCCAGACAAATGTCCTGTGAGTAATAAGTTATACAACTTTTTTTTTTCTTTATGGGTCCCACACTTAACTTGTCATTACTTCAGGTAAAAATTTTATCCTCGGGTGTTGTCCCTGCCTGATGCTATAAGAACATGTTAAGTAAAGGTTGTGGAGTCTGACAGGAATCAATTTATCTATTTGTATGTGCATGGCGTCTCAGGCTTTAACTAACGTCACGACTGTGAGTGCTGTCCTTTGCCTCTGAGTCAAATTCAAGGCATACTGTGCACACCTCTGTCTGCCAGCACCACCTGCAGTAGTGGTTGTCCCTAAGACTCCTCATTTGTACCTGCTACTGCTGGGCATGCCTGTGGTCCTGCTTCCCCTTGCTGTCCTTGTTGAAGCTGTTTCCTAAGAATTATATTGTGTAACATGGCACAGATAGTCAGTATTTCTGCAGAAGTGCATGGGTCTTACCGCACTGCACCTCCTGATGTGTCTAGACATCGGAACCTTGATTTAGGTAATCCAAACACATTCTGTAATGTTCTTGGCTTGAGTATGGGTCTAGTTGCATCCTTGCTCAGTGGAGTTGGGTGAATTTCTCATGTGTGGCATGAGACAGGGCTCCTGTGCATAACCTGCATCACCCACTAGATGCTGTTGATGAATGTCACCCTAGCAAACCTGGTGTACACCTCACAAGTGTGCCATATGTGTTAGCTGTGAAATCTACTTGGGTTATCTGCAAAGATATTACAGATGATCTCTTGGGCATTACAGACAACCTGGCAGTTTATAGAGTGAAAACTTTTCTGTTGATGTTCCACATGTGGGGCCTTTATTTCTAAGTGTGTGCAATCTGCGACCAGCAACAGTTCAGAGGAGTGTGCTACTACATAGAATTCTCACATAGTTCTTGGTTTCTCCTGTGGGGTGTGCTGAAAACAGAAGTGATCCCTTGCATGTAGCAGCACTGCATTTAAAAACTGATGCAATATTCTTAATGCTGATGCCTGTGACACCCTTAATTTATTTGCTTTGGAAAGTACCAGTAGCTAGTGTATGTAAAGTACCAGTAGCTAGTGTATGTAAAGCTAAGCATACCTTTGTTCACCTGGGATGGGTTCTCTATGATTTTCCTGGGGTCAGATGGTGGGGTCAAAAGAGGTGGCATATTTGCTCCAATATTTCCCTGTCTACCCTGTTTCTCTCAGCAATTGTTGTGTCTACAATCCAAGATAAGTCAAATGGGGTCTAAATCCCCTTCTTCTTCTTTTCTGAGGTCTGGCAGCAACAGCAGCAGCACCCTGGTTTAAAGACTGTTGTACATACAGCATAATAATAGCAGCAGCATCCCCTAACATGTCTTTCTCTAAGTGTAATCATGTCTTCATTCCAAAGAGTTTTGGTGTCCATGGCAAAAGCCTACACTGAGTGTACACAATTGCTGGTGTGCAGGGCAAAGGCCTACAATGACTATACACAATTGCAGTTGTACAGGGCAAAAGCCTACAATGAGTATACACATTTGCAGTTGTATAGGGCAAAGGCCTACAATGAGTATACACATTTGCAGGTGTACAAGGCAAAAGCCTACAATGAGTATACACAATTGCAAGTGTACAGGGCAAAAGCCTACAATGAGTATACACAATTGCTTTGTAGTTTTGTGAATAACTTCGCCATATTTGACTGGTTATTTAACATGTACTTTGGTTATTTATGCTGTCATTATTATAATCTGCCATTTATCTGTGTTTGGCAGCTCTACATGTCATAGGTTCATAGGTTCATAGGTAGGTACTAGGCTCATAGGTAGGTACTAGGCTATTGGCCCTAGGGCCTATATAAGCCTAGCAAAAAAGGTACCCTGGCTTGTGCCACCCAAGAAAATTATTTTCCTGTGCCCCTGTCGAGCAGAGCCACAGAAGTGATCCCCAGCATGAATTTCCTATTTCCCATCCAATCATCAAGATTTTTCTTGAAGAGTGCTAATGAGGATCTTTGTTTGATATAGATAAGTAGTTTGTTCTAGAGTATGGGAAGTCTCTGGGACAGGAATCTATCCCTCCAACATGTTATGTTTATTGTGGTGACAAGGTTTCTGTCCCTAGAGCCTGTAGCTCAGAGGGATTGGGATTTCTTTAAGTAGAGCATGTCCAACAGCTCTGGGTTTGACATAGCTTCTTATGTTAGGCAGAGTGACGGAGTAAAGCTGGAGTTTTTTGAGACAGTCTGTGTAGGGCATCTGTTTGAGGCCAGTAATCCTCTTTGTGAGTTATTTCTACGGCCTTTCCAATTGTTGTAGATGACTCATGAGGTACATAACAAAAGGGGCATTGTACTCTATAATGGGCCTAATGAGTGATAAGTAGAGGGGGACAATTACCTCTTTTTTCCTGGATGAAAAACCTTCTGTAATGAGGTATGCCATGTAGAAGGATTTCCTGACTACTGTGATGATGTGTCCACCTGTGTCCCAAGGTCTCTTATCACACTTTTTGTGTTAAGTAGACTACTGCCTATTTGGTAGTTCATGGGTACAGAGTTTTTACCAAAAGGGATGACAATGCACTTTTGGCATTGAGCTTGAGGCCATGGCTTTGACA
>NC_056734.1:314232978-314437978 GCF_019279795.1 Protopterus annectens
AAACACATACGCAACTGACAGATTTTATGCATCTTGCCTAAAGTTCATAAAAAGAGAAAGAAAGCCCCCTGTATAGCATGTAGGCCCTTTGTTTCCAATGGTGGTTGATTAACTAAACCATTATTTATGTTTTTGGAAAGGTGTCTTAAACCTTTGTTGAGCAAAGTCAGTTCTAGATTGCAGGACAGTGCCCAGTTTTTTAATCTGATTTCTGATATGGTATTGGAGATCCATTCATGCACATTGTATGTCAACTCTTTATATATGTTTTTTCCACATAATAAGGTGCTACAAGCATTAAGATACTGGATGAAAACATCTGATTTTTATTTTACATCTTTGAGTCTGAGGGATATTTTGTTATCTTTAACTGAGATGATGCTAACTAGAAATGTTTTCTATTATCAAAAGGAATGCTTTTGGCAGTTAAGAGGAATGGCTATGTTAGAGTCATCAGTGCCTTTAAATGCCAATCTATTGATTGGTTATTATGAAGTACTATATAACATTCAAAACATGATTTTGTGTTGAGCTAATTACCTGTTCGTTGAAAGAGTTCTGATTGTTTTCTTACGCCTCTCTCACACTTCTCAGTTGGGGGTTCAGCCCGCTCCATTTCACCCTTGCTCTTCTCGGGCTCACTCCACTCCCCTTCACCTACCCCCTTTGCCATCCACCCCATACTGCTCAGGTTTATAGTCACCATTCCCTGCCCACTAACACTCGTTAGACTATTACACACTCCCGCCCACTAAAACTCATTAGCCTATCACACAATCCCTACAATTAACTACATTTAATCATTTTACTTTCTATAACTTTACACTCTTTCCAGTGTCCTTCCCTTTCCCTCATAGAACTATCCACCTCCTCTTATTATTTCAGAGACACTAATTTTACCACGTTATACACATTTCTCCCCTAGCCCTCTCTAGCACCACATTATATCCTTCCTCCTGCCACGTTCATCAATATTTATATAATCCTTCCCACTATCACTTCAATATTACTTCTATTATCTATTATCTGCCATAACAACTGTTCACCATATTTACCCTGTACAATCATATTGCTCCACTTGCACTTATACTCCTCAACTAGGCACATAATCCAACATACACCCAAGCCTAATTACTCTACAAGCAATGCACCTCAAGAAAGTAAAACTCCTACTTATAACTAACAAGTCTAACACACTTTCCCCATTCATTTCCAAATCTATACCCAGAAAAGATACTTCTCACTTCTTATGCATATATCCATTCTAAAATACACCCATGTGGGGACATTCAACCTAATCCTGGACCCAACTCTCCTTCGCCAAATTGTTCTAATATCTGCAAATCTCTTAAACTAACTACTTTAAACCTTCAGAATGTCAAAAACAATATCCCAGAATTCCATGCCTGGACAGACCACAATAAGCCAGACTTAATAGCTGCCACAGAAACATGGGTAAAACCCTATATAAAAGACAGAATTTCTTCCAACAAATTATGCCTGCCTTAGATTTGACTGACCACACAAAAGAGGTGGAGAGGTTGCACTTCTCTACCCCCAAACCTACACCATTGCCCCATTTTCAAAACAAACTCCACAATTCTCGACTGGTGAAACAAAAATTGCTTTCCTAAAAATAAATAATTGCAAAAAACTCTGCATCATTGCCATTTATGTCCCACCAGGAAATAACATTTCCCTGATTGAGGAAATCCTTGCCTGGTTATCACAAAACATTGAAATGAAACTATTATCCTGGGGGATGTCAATATTAACTGGCTTGACTCCTCTCACCACAAGGTACCAACATTAACCTTTGCAACTTTACTCAACGAATTCACAATATAACTCGGTGAAATAAAAACAATGACAATGGTTCCATTTTTGATTGGATCTTAGTCTTTAATCCTGACAATTTCTCTTCCTCCTGCACATTACCAAACAGCATTAGTGACCACCTCTCTGCTTATGCAATACGACATTCGACTACACCTCCAAATAAGCACCAGTACAAACCAGAAACATGTCTCAATTTAACTCAGTCACTTTTAATGAAACCTTGTCTAACCTCAATTTGGAATCTCTAAAAACCCTTACTCTTGATGAAGTTGTTAAGTTTTTCAACTCAGCATTTCTCAGGACATTAAATAAACTAGCTCCAATCCATCAAAAAAGAATAAAATTCAACCATGCATTTTGGTTATCCAGACCCACTAAGCAACTCATGACTGCCAGGGACAGAGCCTGGTAACTTTGCAAAAACACAAAAAACTCCACTATTCTTGAACATTATAAGCAACTTTGCAATCAGGCAAAGTGTCTTGTTATTCAGGATAAGAAAGCACATTACCTTCATCTACAAAACCAACACAAGCACAATCCTAAACTATTCTGGAACTCCATTACTTCCCATGTAAATCCTGGCACAAAAAACAATCCCTGTCCAAATCCTGATAAAGCCCCATCTGAAATAGCATCTCTTTTTAACAATTACTTTTTAGACACTATAACCAATTTAACTGCTTCTTTCCCCATTCCACTCTTCACATGTCACTTAATACTACTATCAAATTTACTCAAAACCTTAATAACTCTCCTTCACGTTGCATTTCTTTTTCACCCATCCTCACTTCAGTTATCTAAAAAGTATTACTTAAAACTAAAACCTTGCACAAATGCCCCTGACAATCTACCTTTTAAATTCCTACAAATAGCAGCCCACTCTATCACCTACCCTATAAGTATTCTCATACATATATCCACAAATAAGGCCTACATGCCAAATATCTGGAAAAAGACATATATTCTCCCCCTACATAAAGGTGGGAACAACACAGAAGTCTCTAACTTTTGTCCCATAGCCATCCTCTCTCCAATCTGCAAGATCCTTGAAAACTGCATCCATCTTCAACTTCTTAACCATCTTCTTCATAGTAAAATTCTTTCCCCACCCAGCAATGTTTTAGGCCAGGCCACAACACCACTACTGACCTCATCTCTTTCTTAGACACCATCAATTGTGCTCACAACACTGGTAAGTTAGTCTCATCTCTCTTTCTTGACCTCTCCAAGGCATTTAACACTGTCTTCCACCCCCTTCTCCTCTCTAAACTCCCTCAGCTTGGCATCTCAGCCTCTTCCCTCACCTGGTTCAAGAGCTATCTCACAAATAGACAGCAATCAACTAAATTGCAAGACTCTGTCTCCCCTTTCCTTCTTATGTCCACCAGTGTTCCCCAAGGTTATTTACTAGGACCCCTTCTCTTCAGCATCCTTATCGACAACTTTCACACCATTCTAACTCATGCATCTGTTATCCAATATGCAGATGACTCTACTATTATCTGCACTGCTAGTTTCATATCTGAACTTCAACAAATTACCCAAAGTGCCCTTACTACTACTGAAACTTGGATGACACACAACCACTTAGCCCTAAACCCTAATAAAACCAAACTAGTGATTTTTACCCGCAAAAAAACATTCTTTTAAATAGAAAAGAATTAAGCATTCAAGCACAGAACAAAGCTACTGTAGAAGTTGTCTCACACACAAAACCTCTTGGCGTGATTATAGACAAACACTTAACTTCCGAACTGCGCATACACAATATCATTTAAAAAAAAACAACCAAAAACTTGGTATGCTCTACAGGCATAAAAACTTCCTCAACCGTTCCATCAAACAAACCCTTGCCTCTGTCTTTCTATTACCTTCTCTCTTATATGGCACCACTCTCTTTACCAATATCCAATCCTCTTTAGATCCAATTTAGAAATGTGCTACAATAAAGTAGCCAAATGTGCATCCAGTTCCAGCTTCTCCTCCCATCACTGTCTATCTCTTCATTGTCTTGACTGGTTCAAACTTCCTCTCCATCTTTCTTTCCTTCAATTAATCTTAAGTCACAAAATCATATATAAACCTGATGACTGTCCTGCCCTTACTAACCTATTTACCAATACCACCCTAATAGGCAACTCAGATCCAAAAACCAACTACTCCTGAAAGTAGAAAAAACAAACTCAACTACTGGTCAGATGCTTTATTCTTTTACCATAGCCAAAATGTGGAACTCTCTCCCAGCATCTATCAGGGCCACTAGCAATTCAACTAGCTTCAAAAACTCCTTAAACAACATCTTTCCTCTTCATGGAAATGTATATGCACCAATTCATTCCCTTCGAAACCTGAATCCTCCCACAATAATATTTTATTACTCCTACCTTATATCTCCTCTCATCCCCTTTCTTCTCTAGACATTTAAACAAGTAGTTCATATTTGTGTACTCTTTTATCTTTTTTACCTATCAAACTTATATTTTTCCAATAACCTGTTTAAGTTATGCTTGATATCCTATTCTGGGACATCTACATGCATTGAATGAATCTGTTACACTCTAGTGCAATTTAACTTAATTTTGTAAGTGACTGTTTAGCATTTACTTTATGTAAATAATTGTGTCTTTTACGTATTGTGTTATATGTGGAGCTTTTCTCCCCAGGCCACCACTGAAAATGGGCCTGCTTAGGCCTAGTGGACCATCCTGGTAAACAAATGCAAATAAATAAATAAATAAATATATGTATGTATATAACTTTAATGTATTAATATGTTTTAGCCATTTATAAAAACTGGCCAGATACTTTTATGACTATTGTTTAGTCTAGATGGGTAGTTTAGTGGAGATGAAACTATTCCGCTTTATTCAAATGTGGATGATTTTGGTATTTTCTTTAATTTTATGGCTGAACTATTAAATATCGATTCTTTGGTCACTGAATTAGCCAAATGATTGGTAGTAGTTTGGTTGCATCTTTATAGAGGAAGACTTTTTTCTAAAAATGTTTCCTTACTCCAACAGTTGTCACTCCAGACATTTCATTCAAAATATTCCTAAATAGCAGTTGAAAGGATTTAAGAGCATTTACAGTAATAGGGACCAGTACCAGAGTTTTTCTCAGGATTTGATTCATAGTTTTGAATATCAGATATATTTGCTTGAAATTATCGGACAGTAGTAGATTGCATGGATTATATACAACTACTACAATATTCAACTTGATGTAATAAAAGGAACACTGATTTGTTTAGCCTGACCACTATGGATCTAATACCACTATGGATCTAATACCACTATGTACTGAAGTGTGATTCATAAACATTGGGAATAGCCTGACCACTATGAATCTAATACCACCATGTACGGAAGTGTGATTCATAAACATTGGGATTACCACTAGTTATGGATCTAATACCACTATGTTCTGAAGTATGATTCATAAACACTGGCACTTTTTCTTAGAGGATAGTACTCTCTCTACATTCCTGGATTCTAGCTGTAAATTCAGTTTTAGATGAAGCCACAAACGTGTCTCAATATTTAAAAAAAAAACACAAGGTTGCATGTGATCCTAGACAAGTAAATGACAATATTGGAACCTTTAAAGGTGGCAGGGAATCTGGTAGTTGTCATATGCATCAGTATATTCTAAAAACAGATGTTTTTGCTTCCAGAAATTCTAAAATGACTTTTTGTCTAGGGCTTCTGATTGCATGTAATGCTTGTGTGAGTGAGTGTCAGTGTATAACATTCTATACTGGACAGACCACTAGAACTTTTAAGGAACATATTTCTATCCATGTGAGTATTATTCAATGTAAACAAAAATTAAGAAGTGCACTTTATAAGCCTGCATTAATACGCTCAGGGGGAAAAATGTCATATTTGCAGGCGTTGATGCTGTGGTGTATAATTCTTCTATGAGTAAAATATATATTGAATCCATTCATTCTTAACAATAAAGAAAGAAAGTGGTTAATATAAACAGGATCATTATTCAGATCAGGTTAAATAAACAAATGCAATTTATTTGCATGGAAAATTTGCTTTACTTGTATTCTGTAATTTTCTTTTTGTGTTTATTCAACACATTCTTTCTTTTTGATTGCAGCTATGAACTGCATGAATAAGCATTCTGTTTGTGCAACTCTTTTTGTATGCATGCATAGTCAAACTAAAAAAACAACTTGCAGAAAGCTTTCTGCTTATCAGATTTTATTCTTCTCTCTGAGAAGGCTGCATCGGGGGACGAAACCTAGAACTTGGAAGTAGTTATTTCAGTGTTGTTAACTTGACTGACCACACTTTCTCATCTGATGAAATGAACATTTTAAAACTTGGGCTTAATTTTGTTCCACGTTCAAGAGCAAATTATGTCAAGACTGTTATTGATATCAAACAGTACATTAGGAAACTTAATTTACATTATTTACTGCATGATGTTACACATTCTGATCAGGTTTTTATCAAACCTTCTATTTTTTGTCCTAACTTGAATCACACCATCAGGATTTTTGAAGAGAACTGTTTGCAGGACGTTGACATGTTGTTAGCTCATAGTTTTAAGTTTGAACAGAATTTAACTTATGCTGAAAACAAAGCTCTAAAAAATTTACAGTCTATGTGTAGCAAGTTAAGGTTCATGAAGAGTGATAAGGGTAATAACATTGTTGTCATGAAGAAAGATGATTACACTGAAGGAATTTTGAAGCTCTTAAATAACACTGACGAGTATGAGATCATTTCCCTTTATGATATCCATAAACGTCAAAGCTTCATACATTCATATTTATATGAAGCACTGATGGAGGGGGACATTAGTCATGAGCTTTATGATTTTTGCGTCATTGACCAGCCACGTATTGGGGTTATTTTTGGGATTCCCAAAACCCACAAATCCCTTGAAAACCCACCCTTCAGGCCTATTGTTTCATCATCCCATTGTATCACTGAAGGGTTGGCTTTGGTCATTGACGCCTTATTGGGTCCCGTTATTAGTAAAGAAATTTCTTTTCTTCGTGACTCATGGCATTTTTTAACTAAAGTTAACCATTTTGTTTCCGTGAATGGTTTTGACCCTAATAGGCACATTATGTTAATGGTTGATGTGGTGTCATTGTACACCTGCATTCCCCAAGATGAGGGTATTGAAGCTGTGAGGAACTTTTTAACTAATTACTATTCTGGTTTTTCAAGAAATACCATTTCTTTGATTTGTAGATTTCTGGAAATTATTTTAGAGAACAATTTTTTTGTATTTGACCAAGTATATTACCGACAAAAAAGAGGCGTTGCAATGGGGTCTTCAGCTGCTCCAGCCTATGCTAATATTGTCATGGCTCTATGGGAGCGTCAATTTCTTCCATCTTTAATTGACAAACATCAAATTTTGTTTCATTGTCGTTTTATTGACGACTTGTTTTTTATTTTTGACTGTAAAGAGTTGTCTATTGATTCTTTTCTTAATGACATCAACTTTTGTTCTTCATATTTGAAGTTTGTCATTGGAGGCCACGGTATTAACATCAATTTTTTGGACGTTAACCTAAAATGGGATTTCGAAGAAAATAAGTTACACAGTTGTATTTATAGAAAGAAGACTTTTAACAATGGGTATCTCCACTATAAAAGTGGACACCCAAAACATGTAATTTCTAATATTCCAAAAGGGCAGTTTATTAGGGCAAGTCGTATGACTTCAAAAGATAGTGATGCATTTCAGGAGTTTTGTTTCATTATTTTTTTGTTTCCCAGTAGGGGTTATCCCGAATCAGATTTACTTAGTATGGCAACTGATATTTACAAGAAGCGAACTAGTCATTATCCCCCAATATTAAGTTCATGCTTGAACAACTTATTTTCCAAGAACATCAACAACAGTGACACCTTGAATTCTAGGATTGTGTGTTCCCTTGAGATGAATTCTGACAACCAGCACATACAGAACATTATATAAAAAAATTGGCGTATTTTTAGGGGAAATGCTGAAATGTATGATGTTTTAGGAGACAAACCCAGATTTGTTCACAGGAATGACTGTAATCTAAAAAAGATTTTAGAAAAAGGTAACAACACCTTTCTTAGTGTTCCATCTAGTAAAAGAGGCATGAATTGCTGTTATGACTGCAATACATGCAGGTATATTCTGACTGGACCATATATTTCAGTGGCTTCCTTTGATAGAACTTTTCCTGTTCCTGGTTTTGTGAACTGTCGTTCTTCTGGTGTTGTATATATTGCTTTGTGTTCATCATGCACCGCCTTTTACGTCGGCATGACGACTAGGCAACTAAAAACCAGATCAAGAGGAAATTTAAAGTAAACAAATGAAATTTATTTGCATGGGAAATTTACTTTACTTGTATTCTGTAATTTATCTTTTGTATTTATTCAACACATTCATTTATTTTTAACGACATCATTAATTGTTTTTAATCAATTTCCATGGTGATTTTTGTACCTATTTAAGTCTTGACTGTTTTGTATGTGTTATTCTGAGGAAGTCAAGGACTAAAAGATAATTAAATAGTATACGCTATTTCCTTTTGAGTTGTGAAGTCATTTGCAGGTGCCTCTGCCTTTATTTGGAAGGCTGCATGTTTGCTGAATCAGCATTTCTGGTTTTGTATACTTTAATGTGATGTGGCTGATGCCTGTGTGTGTGTGTGCACGCATGTGTGCGCGCGCGCATGTGTGTGTGTGTGTGTGTCTGTGAGTGTGTGTGTGTGTGTGTGTGTGTGGTTTATAATGAAAAATCACAAATCACTAATTTAACTTTTCAACATAGCTAAAACACTAAAATAAAACATTAATCAAATACAGAAAGAAAAAGCATATTTTTTTTGCTTCACACCTCCACTCCCACATACTTAAGTATACCAACACTGAGACTGAAAAAACAGTGGAGGATAAGTCCCTCATCCCAGTGTGCAATCTCTCTCCAAACAAATTGTAATGCTACTGGTTCTGATGTTTCAGCCAGCTGAGGACACGTAAACCAAAAATAAGTCTCATCACATAGTGTGGGATCTCACACTAATAAAAAAAATAGTACCACAAATCAGAATGACATTGGCTTTGATGTTTCCCTTATTTGTGAACACATAAAAAAGTTGTACTTTTAATACCAAAACAGAAATTCCTACTTCAGGCACACTAAAACTATTCTAAAAAAGTGCCCATTCCTTGCATACAGGTCAACTCATAATCAATTATTTGAATGCATCAATATTAAACACTTTGCTTACATGCAGAAACTGCTATATTTAACTGAGTGCAAATTGACATAAGAATTGCACTATCTATATAGAATGCAGATGACTATTCAAAATGTAGAAACCAATTATATCAAAAAATAAAACAATTTCAAAAGCAAAACACTTTCTCTTTGAGATCTTAAAAGAAAAACCCACTTACACCAACAGAACAAATTTGTCTGATTAGTGATAGTGTTATGGAAAGGTTTTTTTCCTAAGGTAAGGTGAAGGCTGAGGGTTAGGGTAATGCACAGTGGCACAATTAGGGTTAGCAGGTATTAGCTCATTGTCCAACCTTACCAATACCTGGTAACCCTAACTCTGGCTTTAATGCTAATTTTGCCCCTGTCCGTAATCCCTAACTTTGAATCTTCTGTACCTTAACTTAGAAAATTCCTTTTTCTTAACACTATCATTAAACAAGACAGACTCAGACACATTCTGCATGTACCACAAAATCAATTCCCTTACCCAATCTTTACCTAATCTTTACAGTAACCCGCATACACTCACACACATGTTGATAGCTATATGTGGAAATATTGTGGTATCTAATGGAAGTTAGCTTTTTTATTCAAGACAAGTAAAACTGCAGAATTGTTATGATTTGAGGGAACATCTGTCTCCTTACTGTACCCCACTGCATACTCACTTTGTTTTTGTATTTATGTGATATACTAGACAATAAGAAGTATAAATTCATAGCCTGACAGAAAGCATGTGTTCCAGGATAACACCGAGAAGTGTAGCCAAATTTATCAATTGCCACAGAGCACTGTCTGATTAAATAACTTACTCTGAATCATACAGTTAGCATATGGAAGTTGAGGGAATTGTACACTGAACTACAGGAAGGAACTCGTTAAAATCTCATAGACTTAACGTTTTTCACTAACTGCTGGATTTCTTGTATTTTTATGTGTTTGTTAACCAGATAAGCTAATTGGATTCAATTGTTTCTCATCAACATTGAATTGGGACACTGGCTAAATGACTTGTTCAGAGTCATACAGTTTGCAAGTAGAAATTTTGGGAAATAACCCCATGACTACAGAATGAAACTTATTATAATATCATAGTATTAATCTCTGAGATAAATAGCCAGAAAATATCTGTGATTTTTATTTGCAGTTATTAATGCAATAGAATGGAAAAGAGTTATTTCTATTTCTGTACTTAAATACACAGTGAAGGAAACTGTTTTCTTGGTACAAACATAATGCACTTTCATTTCTGAATAATAACAGTAATCAATAAAAGTTATAAAATCCAAGTATAAGATAATACTGTCTAGTCTAAGATGATGCATTCTATATGATAAACTTTATAATTTATCCTTCTTTCTAAGATTTTTCACTAAAGAGACAGGACCAATATGCTCTGATCCAAAAGCCACATGGATAAATAAAAGAATAAAACAACTGAAGTAAGTTTCATTTTAAAAATCTATATACATACATCAATGTTTTACTTTCACTCTACAAGCAATTATTTTCTTTTTTTTTCTCATAGTGAAACAACTTTGAACAGCAACGAAGACAAATACTGAAAAAAGTTGTCACCCATTTTTACAAATAATAGTATACATTTTTTCTATTTTTCAAGCTAACTAAAATAATGCATGTACTTTGTGTAATATTTCAATATGTACACACACACACACACACACACATATATATATATATATATATATATATATATATATATATATATATTCAATATTTAAAAGTCTGAATAATAAAGGAAAATGCAAACAGCTTGCATAATCAAGTTAAAACAACCATCACTTTCATTACAGTTGAAGACATATCATTCTAAACTTCATTCAACAATGCATTATATCTTTTGTCATCTCCATTTTAACATATCTTACAGGTACCAGTGCAATATATAACATCTGTGAAAACGATTAACCCTAGAAGATCAGAATATCCACCCACCAAATTTAGAATGAACAAGACAACAATTTAGATATTTACATAATGGTCTTTTATTGTGTAATTACACTTCCAGTATTAGCATCCAAATCTTCGAACTTGCAACAGTATAAAAGTAAAGGCAAAAAAATGAACTACCATCCCTATGCAATGTGTTTGCTAGATGTATTTGTGTATGTGCACATGTGTTTGTGTGCACCTATTACAGGAGGTGGTTGCACCCCCAAGTGCAACATGTATATTGCAGTTTCACAGAATGTATCTTACAGTTTAACTTAACTTTCCCTTTTTCCAAGGAAGAATGATTTTATTGTTGTGGTATAAAACCTAAACATGTGCTAATAATCATGGCTGCTTACTCTTTGACAAAACTACATGATAAATGCATATAGCAATTCCACTGTCATAATGTAGTTAGCAATCCTAATTGCTTTACATGGCATATTTTCCTTCTACAGAGATGCACAATGCAGGTTCTAATAATATTAGCTTCAGGTCCACAAATGCACTCTATTATGCACTAAACTGTATAAAGAAAGTCTTCAATTACATTTCCAGTCCACTATTTGGAGGTATCAGGAGGGCTAGGTTGCACACAACACTTGAACTTCTTACATTGGCATCAGTCCATTCTCTAACTTCATACTAATTAGATCAAAACTGTAGAAAGCTAGTTGTATTGGAAACTGAGATGGTGCCAAAAGACCTGCTGGAAACACAATATATTTAGGTAATGCCTCATACAGTTTCTTTAAGAGTGGTAAGTAGATTGTAGATGTCACTCATCCTTTTGTCAGAAAACAAAATGCTGTCAAACATATTGAAACAAAATCAGGAGAGGAATGGACTAATTTTCTGGATTAAAATTGAAAAATGCTGGCATAAAAGATGAAAATGAACTATGTGTCTATCCACAAGTTCATAAGATCATAGGATTGATTCACAAGGATCTTAAGTAAACTAGTTATACATTCCCATGATGGTTTAGCCCTTAAATTCTAAGTAGAAATAATCCAGACAAGAGCAAAACATTTATATATGGCTCCTAACCTGGAGGGGCAAGGATGACAAACCAGGTGTGATTTTATGGTTATCCATCCATTCATCCAAACTATGTTTGAATAGTGTAAGAGAAATACTTTGCTTTATGTGGATTTGAAAGCAATTCCAAAGAAGTGGTTTTCCCTGTGATATATTTCTATCTTTCCAACATGTTCTACTTGTGTTACAAAATAGATTGAAATGTTTTTACTGAGTAATTTGCCCTCATTGGACTTGCTAATGTGCAATAGGTCTGACAGGATAGTGTTTTTTGAGGCTTCGTAACGAGGCAGAGATCATCTCTCAGTAGCCTGTATGACACTGAGGAGAGGGGCAAGGCTTTGAGACTGTCTGCATAGTTCCTATGATTTAAGCCCTTTTGTTTTCATAATAAGAAAGTTCTATCGATATTTAAGTTGTGTCAGATGTTTGGGCAGCTACATACTGAAGTGGTGTTATATTCAATGATCCACCTGATGAGTGCAGAACACAGTGGAATAATCACAATCCTTGAACTGGACACCATACTTTTAGTAATAATTTGTGAAATAAAAAGGGACTTTCTTACAGCAGTGGATATGGAGTGATTATCTACATAGCTTTCCATGTCTCTAACTACTGAGTCAATTTTTAGGGGTGTGTTGTCAGTGTGATAGTTGCAAGGAACTTATTGTTTGCTGAAAGATACCATTATGCATTTTTTAACACTTTGTTTTAGTCCAGGCCTTTGATATCAGTAATTAGTTTGTGAAAGGCCCTCTTGTAGTATCTTGATAACATTTGGGGAGTTTATGATGCATACATACATACCTACATGCATACAAATATTTGAGACATGGGCATTAATGGCCTTCTAACCTGCAAATATACCAAAGCAGTTATTCCCATAATAAGCATCCAGGCTGTTCTTAAAAATATCTAAACTAGTACTTGCTTTCATGTAATTTAGTAGGCTGTTCCATGCATCAGCTACTCTGTCAGAGAACCAGTTAGTACACTTCTCATTCCTATAGAATCTTCTACATAGGTTGTCTGATGATTCTTTAGTACTGTTTGATAACCCCAAACATTCCCAGAGATAGTTATCTCTATATGCCCTACATACCTGAATAAAATCTCCTCTTAAATATCTATAAGACACACTGCAGAAGTTCAGATATTTTAGTCTTTTATACTAACTTAAATTTTCACATCCATGGATAACCTTGGTATATTATGTACTCTTTCCAGTTTATTCATGTTTGTTTTTTTATAAAAGGTTCCATATTGTTATTCCATTCTCAGATTTGAGACTATTGTAATTAAAAAACAATGACTTCAACATTTCTGATTTCTCAGACTGTATAAATCTATTGTATACAACGTATAGCTCTATAGCTATCATTAACCAACTGGTTGATAAGATTAGAAAAACTCAAAGCTGGATCTACCCATATATGTAGGTCCTTAAATAAATCTACAGTTTTGATTACTATGTGCTATATTAAATATTCATTTTTTTCAGTTTATGTCCCCAAATCTCATATGCTTATTTTTTATGCATTTATCAGTATATTATTCTCCTGTGCCCTAATGATCAATTTAGTCAAGTTCTTTTGCAGATATGCCCTATCTGTAACACATGAAATCAGTTTATTCAATTTCAGGTCATCTGCATACAAACTGTCAAACACTTAAGATGAAAAAGATATGTCTAAAAGATACAATCTAAATAATTTATCGATTAGGACAGAACCCTGTGAGACACTCTGACTGTAACGAAGAATTTCACCTGTGCAATTCCTGTATGACACTTGCCATGTCCTATTTGTAAGCCATATAGTTATCCAGCTTATCAAGAGTAAATCAATACCTAGTTGTTCTAGTTTATCAATCAGTATTTTTTGTTTGACCCTGTCAAATGCTAAAGTTACTTATATATATAAATGACATCACAGCATATTTTTTTTCATTCATAGTTGCTATTATATTGTTATAGAACATTATGCTGCAGGTGGTAATAGATCTATTTTCAACATAAGCATGCTGATATATGATTTCAAGTCCCTACCTTTCCAGTGCTGACAATAACTTATACAATATTATCTTCTCCATTATTTTTCAACAACATGAAAGTAGACTTAAGGGTCTATATGATTTTAGGTTTGTCCTACTCCCCTTTCCCCTAAAGACAGGTTTAATAAGTGCATGTCTCCCAGTCTTGAGGATTCTCCTTATATTTATATGACCTGGTAAATAATAGCTATAATGGTAGTATAAGTTCTTGCTGAAGTGTTCTCAGGTTTTAATTACTATTTCCATCTCCACCCAGTGCTTTGTTTAGATTCAATTTGTATAGTCCTTTTTCAAAATAATTTATTTTGATTCCAGTATCTGAGGTTACCTGGATATCACTAGAACAACTTATCACCTGCTTTGTGGAGCCAAACTGTTTTGTAACTATCTTTATAATATATCGTGTCTGAGAATACCTTTTAGAATCTATAAATAGTTTATCAATCTATATGTATTCGCTCCTTCCACATCTCATGTATCTATAAAATGTTTTCCTATTATACTCAATCTATTTATAAAAAATGTCTTCAAATTTATCTTGATCTTATCGCATTCTATGCTTAATTTGTTTGTACAGCATGTTTCTTTCAAATTTCAAAGTTTTAGCTTGACCTCTTTTCCATTTATTAAATGTTTTGTCTCTCACCTTAATCAGCTATCTTGTTCTTTTGGAAATATATCCCCCTGATATTGTATTCCTAGATCCTGATGTTAAACATTTTTTTTTATTTTTTTGCACTCAGCCAATTTCTCTTTCAAAACTTTCCATATTCCTTCTGCCATTTTCCACTTAATTCATCACTCCATTTAGTTTTATATAGTGACTATTTTACCTCCTTATAATCTGTAATTAATCTTCTGTGCATTGGTTTAATTTCAATTTGGCAGAATTATCTAGCAACAAATTTACCTTTTTAACCCCAGGATCATTGCTCATCAATGGTGGCAATTTCATTTGGGAACACAAAATAATGTCTAATACTATATGTTCCTTTCCCCTGATAGTTGTTTTAACAATCTGAAGCAATTGTTGTTCCTGAACATATGTTGTGAATAATGTCCTTATCAATGCTGTTTAATCAATATTAGGCCATTCTGTTACTAGCAAATTTAAGTTTCCTGCCACTGTTATTCTTCCCTCTTTTGTTTCATGCAAGAAATGTATGAATTTCTCAAGGTCTTCAGCACTTGACTTTGGTGGTCTATACACTTCAACAAATGTTATATGTTCCAGGGTTGTCTTTATTGGCACATAATCTATAGTATTGGTGTTATCACTGAACATGTAATAATCACAGGTCTCTATCTTTAATCTCTACCATACCTCCTCCACCTGATTTTTTTGTTAGAATGTCTGCTACAGTAAAAATATTTATACCCTGACAGAACTGGTTTCCCATTATTGTTCTTTAACTATGTTTAACAAACAATAACACCAGTCTTGTGGGAACACAGCCCATTTTGCAATAACAAACTTTATTATTAATGTTTCTGGTATTAACAACCATCAGAGATGCATCAAATGTCGTTATCTGTGAACTGTTACATTTCTGACCTGGCAAAAATCCTGCCTAGTTTTTGTCAAATACTGAAAAATATCTGCTGCAAAAATTCTCTTCCCTGATCTTGACAAGTGCACTCTATCCTGTCTGAACACTTGTACCCAAAATAAGGCTCAAATGCTCTACACATTTTCATTTTTAATGCATTTTTTCATGTAGGTCTTTACCCACAAATATTTTTCATTCACAGTGACCTGACTCTCCCATCTATATGTGATTTGTGAAAAATGTGTTCTAACACCAGTTCAAGCTATACTAAGTAGGCTGTAAGTTCCCTACTAAGAGTCAGAGACTCCTTGCAGATGAGATAATTTGTACCACCATAAATAAAAACAGATCTGTACTTCCTTACCTTAAAACAATCTAAGGCTTATCTCCCTTCTTCTATATTTGCTCTGGTAAGCATACCACTATTCAATGTTCATTAACTTCTGTGCAAATTAAATATCAGTGCCTCTATTAATTGAATATCCAGTTACAAGCATAACTTTTCCAACCAGATCTTAAGAATCTTCAACTTCTAGTTCAGTAATATCTCTATCAATTGTTACAAAATAATGATCTTCATCACCATTAATCTTATTAATCCCATCGTTTTCATTGCATATTATATTTGCAAGCATTCAATTTTCATACAGCTGGCTTGGTACGTTGACAGCTTGAGCCATGTAGTCCACAACTGTCTTTCTTGGTTTTTTCCTTGCAGTGATGTTATGCAATCCTTCCATGTTCAGTTTTGATTTCTTCCTTTTCACCTGCGCTCTGCTTCTTTTTTTCTACCTTCTCTTTTGGATTCATGCTGCCTTTTTCTGCAGTATGAAGATCTTCTAATAGAAAAATGCTATAATTTCCTGTAATCTGAGTGTGACTTAACAAAGCAGTGCCCTTATAGGTCTGAATTCTCTTTGCTTTACAGACATTTATCAGTTTCTTTTTCTTCCTTGCTATTTGTTGTGAACTTTCTCTTTCTTTCTTCTTTTATTTCCTTCGAAACACACCAAATTCTGAGACTGCAGAATACTTGTATCCAGAAAACGAAAGTAGTCAAGCGCATCACCTTATTTCATAGGAGTTGAATGATCTTCACAGACAATACACACATCCTTCCCTAAATGTATTCTATTTGCTCTTTGAAAACATTATTTATCTCACCAGTCCAGTCATTAATATACATATATATATATATATATATATATATATATATATATATATATATGTGTGTGTGTGTGTGTGTGTGTGTGTGTGTGTGTGTGTGCAATTATTATCTGTAAGCAAATCATCCTGCTTTTGACATGACAAACACAGATTACCAGTATTATCAGGTGTTACCTTTAAATACGCATAGCATTTATTACACTGTATAAGATATTTGAGCTTTAGCAAATGATTAATGGCATGCTCATTTAAGGAATCCATATTCAGCTTCAAAAGAATAAAAAAAATTAAAGAAAAGAATAATCAAAGTCATTTACAACATAATTCAAAGAGAACTTAAATTGACTTCTAAGAGAAAGATCACACTAATAATATATAACTAAATATTAAAGTAAGTACAGTAAAGTTGCTACACTCACCATAAAAGTTGTAAAAGTCAGACAAAAGCAGAAATTTATTCACTATCACTCCCAGTTGCACATCTTTTTAATAATAAATATCCATACATCACAAAGCATGATGGGATTGTTTAGATAAGCTCTAGATTGTCCTCTCTGCAGTCTGTGTAACTGTATAGCTGACTAGGTCCCTTAAGATGCCTAGAGTTTGCTTGTCTAAAACCTATATCTTTCTAACAACATACAGTGAAAATTAAAGTTAAAGCAATAAAATATAAATCCGATAAAATCTTCTTGCCTACAAGCTCTGCCTTACTTCCTATAAATAGTGAAAAATAGTGGTAAGAAATAAATTATAAATTCAAATAAAACGTCTCTTACCAGGCAGGTAAGTCCACAGTAAATCATCAACAAAGACAGGATAATTTAGATAAGCTCTGAATTGTCCTGTCTGCAGTCTGTGTGACTGGCAAAAAGTTTATGGTCATCTGTAAACATGGTTAGACATAAACCATTAACAGTAGCTTTGACCTCCAAGAAGTAAATGCCAAAGAGTAGTGGCCCAAGGACTGTACACTGGGATTCCACCAGGGACCAGTCTTCGAGAAGGTATAGCATCCCTCCCTAATTTCCTGTTCTGTTTGTAAGTTAATTTGCTACCAAGCAAATTACATGGAGATTAACATTTAGTTGGGATAGTTTTTCTAGGATACCAGAGTGTGGGATGGTGATGAATGCCTTTGTAAGGTCTAGGTATGAGGTGTATACTGATATACTCACATCCATTGCTTCAGTAACCCACTTGAAGAAGTCATTCCAGCTAAGTAAGCAGGATCTGCCCTTGAGAAACCCAAACTGGCTTGGATAAAGTGTATATAGGTTACCTATGTCCTTATGTATTAATTCCATAATGATCTTTTCCATAGCCTTAGAGATAGGTGTGGTCAGACTTTTCTGTCTTTCATTTCCTGGTCAGCTGATTTTCTGCCTCTGTACAAAGAAATTACAATTGTTGATCTCCGTATGATCTGCACAAATACTGCTTGGAGGGTGATACTGATTAGTCTTTCTCAAGGGTCTGACAAGTCCTGTTTCAGGCTGGCCAGTAAGCAACCCAGTATGTTATGTGGACAAAGAAAATCAGTGTACTTGGCCTTGGTTAGTTCCTTAAGGACTTATTCATGGGAGATTTGAGGGATGAAGATAGGAGGCGATCTGGGAATGTAGGAGGGGGTTGAAGTTAGAGCCAAATTTAAGGGATTTGAACCATTACCATCTTCAGCAATATTCTACAAACACTGCGTTACAAGTGAGCCACAGAAGCTGTCACAAATGGAAATACCACTGAATGGATTTGAACCCATACGTTACTCACTTACATTCCACATTCCCTGAAACAGAATACTAGCCAGACATACCACAGAATCATTTAGCATTGTGAGGGCAGATGCATCTTTGCTATTCACGTGTACATATAATTTGGAAGTAAAGGATTCTGCATAAGCAATGGGGTCATTGAATTTAAACAGGATATTGAATTTAGCTAGGTCACCACTCAATTTCATTAGATTAAACTTGTAATAATTTTTGAGTATTGAGCTATTGGTTGCTGCTTCTGGCTTCACTCAAAGTGAATGTGGTTGATTTGTGGTCCAATTTAACCAGGGAAGGAGGTAAAATTGGTTGGGAGCATGCTGTTCCATATTGGGGAGTCAGCTCTCACCAATGTACCATATAATTAATTTACAGGATGCACATGGGGACAGATTACACCACTGGATACTATGTAGAAATACATAACAAAGGTTTATGAGTATCTTTATAGTAAAGAATATGAGCAAGAAGAAAAAAAAGATTTGATTGTATGATTATTGAAAATAGTAAAAAAAAAGGATAAATCAATCTGATTCTCAGCTGGGGTGCCTTCTGTGTGGAGACTGCATGTCCTCCTTGTATTTGTGCGGGTTTCCTCTGGGAACTCTGGTTTCCTCCCATGTTACAAAGACATGCATTTGGAGCATTTCTCCCTGGGCCTCTCCTGAAAATTGGCTAGTTGCAAGTCAGACTTTTTCGATAAAAAAAATGTTAAATAAATAAAATATAGAATATTGCTAATTTTAATAAATATACATGTTACCAAGTTATTAAAATATTTAAAAGGGAAAAGGACATTAGTGATGGTCAACTTTTAGAAGTTAATAAGCTCATAGCTTCATAGCAGATTACAAGGCTAACAATCACAGTGGCCTTTGTAAATTTACCCATGCTTGCCAAATGCATCTGATGAGTTTTGATTGCCTAGGGTTATTTTAAGGGGGTACATATAGGCTTGGGTATAATTGATAAAAACATGTACAGGTTGCCTCTAATAGAAACATAGGTGCCAGACCATGAGTACATTTCTGATTCCACATCAAATGGTCCATGTTATACTTGAAATGTAGTCCAGTTTGATCAGGGAGGGAATTACAATTAGCTTTATCAACTGGAATTATTATGTTATTTAACAATACCTGGAAGACACATGCTGAGATTAATGAAGTTTGTGGGAATGGTTCTGATATGGAAGTACACAAACAAAAAATGGAGAAAATATATTGGATCAATTTCTATACTAAATTACAATTATAAGATAGTTGACAAAATAATCTGTGAGAAAGGAATAGCTGTACTCCAAAATCTGATCATTTCAACTGGGTTTGTTTTCTTTCCCAAACAACCTTTTTTACATATGTGCATAATCAAACTCAAACTCTGTATTTTTTATACATTTCAATTTTATACTGTATTTTTCTTACTACTTTTGTAAATCTTACAAATTTTAAAGTTCTGTGAATGCTAACGAAATTCTTAAACTTACAAAGTAGCTTCAAAACTCAATGTAAATATGAACAGTTCTTAGATTCTAAATTTGCTTTAGTCACAATATTTAGAACTGTTATTTTTATGTAGCTACTAGTTTACATATTTTCTTAGTTGCTGTAACAAAATGATGCTGTATTTGTTGCATTTATGCCTGAGTCATGGCTAAGAAGGGCTCTTAGACCACTCCACCAACCAGTAAACAAAATAAATAAATTAATTTAAACTCTGTTTGCAAATAATTATACAGAAATTTAATATCTCACTTGAGTAAAGAAATTTTGGCAGACCCTTAGTTATTATAATTTTCCCATGAAGTTTGCAACAATTTCTAAAATGTCTAAACTTGCTTCAGCATCTGCCTAGGCAAATAATCATCACTTAGACTCATTTTTACACTACACTGAACTATGATAAAGGACTGAGGTGGTGGTGCTGCATTGTCACCTCACAGTAAGATGTTGTCCTGTTCGATTCTTAACTAGAGCGTCTTCCGTGTGGAGACATGCCTGAATGGGCATACCTTTGTTGAAGGTTGTGCGTCAGGGCTGGCAACTCGGCACGTAAAAATCTACTGCCAATCATTAGCGGACCGGAGTTCCGTTGTGGCGACCCCTTCGGGAAAAGTCAAAAGACACAACAACTGAACAATGATAAAGATGTCTATATCCCTGAAACTTTAGGTAGTATACACAAACCTCTTTTATATAAAATAAAAGATTCATTCTCAGGGATTATATTCTTTTAGTAAAAGCTCACCATTATATGTTATGCAAAGTTATACAAATTATTTTATTATTCTTTTCAAAGATATAGACTAGGTGAAAGTCTACAGGATTCATGATGAATCGTGTAGCAAAACCTGTTAAGCATGCTCACACGGACAGCACAAAGAGCTACATAGGGCAAATAATGCATACCGTACACAGGAAGGGAAATTCTACTAGAATTGCCACCTTTCCTATTTTTCCTGACTATCTGGAAATGAAATTGATTCTCCAGTAGTCCAGAAAACACTGTACAAACTCTGGTATTCTGTTTCAAAAAAAGAAACAAGACTATTAGATTTTGTCCAATCGGCAGATTTATTTTAGTAAAAAAAGCATAGTAAATCCACAGAAAAAAAAGTCATCAAGAATGGAAAAGGTCACCCTCATCTGATGTAGTGATGATGTTACAAAATGGGTGGAAAGTGTGCAGGTCATGAACAGGGTTGTGAGATACAAAGGGTGAGTCCTAAGTCCAGTTTTAGCACAATGAAAGGTGGCAACCTTAAAGTGTACTGTGCACATAAGTGAAACATATGAATACAGTAATAGGTAAGAGGGGATATGAAACGATAAGTGCAACCACAATACATGGTTTACCAGGCCGGAAAAATGTACTGAAGCCAATGTGCACAGAAATCAAAGAGATGAATACAGAAAGATAAATGTTCAAATTCTATTGCGATAATTGATGTGAAAGTGCTTATGTTACAAAAACAATTATGTAATAATAGAATTTTGCAACACATTATGTCATAATAATTAATTGCAGTAACATTTCTTGAGCAAATTAATTAATTGCCATCACACTTCCTGAGCAAATAAAGATAAATAAAAGCAGATATGATATTATAGGATGTGACAATTAAAGAAATTAGCATTGTAAAAGAGGGGAATTACATGACATATGAGTGTAATTAACATGCTAAGTTAAGATGACAGTTCTCAAGGACAGTACTTCATACATTATTGGATAGTTGCACAGTGTACATTTTGTATTTATAGCATATTGGAATGGCTCAGAAGCCGCAATCTCCTTTTGCATGAATTGAACCCAGCCCCTTATTGTTAACACTGACCTGTGTATTAATTGTGTACACAACAGAATGAGCCAAGCACATGTACATGGATGATCACCTTTGAAAAAAATGATGAACTTCAATATTCTAATGGTTATGCATCCCATATATGGGTGTATGTGATGTTACAAATGTGGGAGCAGAGTGGAACATATGTAATATTCTTCCATAAGCTGTTATTTGCAGACAGAGAAGAACAGATGCAAACACCACACCATGATGCAATCTATTTCCCAGAGCTGTGTATTGTCAGCATCTGCCACATGATGTAGCAATGGGTATTGTCATGAACAAATTAAATTAATGTGTGAATTAAGAGAGGCCCTGATAATGAATGTCATTTCAGCATGTCATACTGACAGCAGTAAAATGAGAAAATTCATGTGAACACAATTCTGATCAGACCTATAGTAATGTCCCGTGGTCAGGGAAAGCTTCTCTGTTTATCTGTATACATACCACGCAAGAACTAGAGGATACTCATGCACACCACAGTACTCATTGTATGTGCCAAAGTAGCACTCTCACCTTGACATTGGTAGAACAAATGTCTGCTGCTATGAAATCCAAAGCTATGTTCACGTGTGTTTGTGCAGCATATCAATGCTTAAGACTGACATGATGTAATGGTTGCTGGGTCATGCCAATATGTTCACACAGAATTAATCCTAATGCTACAATTTAACATCAAGCTGTATGTCTGCTCCATATAACAATATGGCTATTACTCAAATTCACAACAGTGGAACTGTTATCATAGTTATTGAACTCCACCTATGTGAAGTCATTCAATCAGCAGTACTTTTTTGCCCATAATTTTTATCTGTTAAAATTTATGGGTGAGGACTCTGCCATTGTTTGTACCAAGTTAAGGATACAGATGTTTACAGTCACTCAATCCTGATTTGGAACACTTTTCTAAGCTTTGAGAAAATCAGAACCATGCTGGGTCCAATGAATGTGCCACGGCATACGTGCATTGCCAATTGTCAAATGTGTGGTTATGTGAAAGTATTGCATCATGTGTATGAATCAAGGAATATGTGTCCCTGTAATTATGTAGAAAGAATCTTGTTGTATGTCAGACAACATTGCCTGATGCTAGATATACACAAATACACCTGTGGCCCCATGGTGTTGTTACTCTGATGGTAGAAAAGTAATTATGTACAATGTGGATATAATCCTGTAATGGGACAATGCCTTACTTAGGCAACAACATATATTACATCATTTCATGTTCTCAGTCCTAAGGAGTTATTTCACTATAAATGTGATGGAATGATAATCCAGTCAAATGACAGCATCATTCTTCAATACAGCCTTTCCAAAGAAAATGTAGAAAAACTCTTGTAATAGGAAGCATCACACGTGTGGGTGCCAGCAATGTTAACTTGTACACTGACTGTAAGCAGTGATGTCAGGATTTGAACTATATAGCTAACATCACAGGCTAATGAAGGTTTGCTGAAACACAAGCACAACTACAAATGTATTTGATGACTGTGACATTGCACATTTCAATGGATGACATCACTGCTATGTATTGCCTTCATGTTTTCACTAAAAAGTGGTTGTAGAGTACAACCACCTAGATGTATTTTCAGCGAAAATTCAGAGTAAAGAAGAAGTAGAAATGGACAGTTACAAAATATAGGACAAGATTGTTTTGCCTTTAGGAATCAAGGCTCAAGAGTTAAGAGATTTTATTTTGATTTAAAAAGAGGCTTACTGTGACATTTTTTGAGACTGCCAAAATATTGGAGGTATTTTTAGGAGAATATGAAAAAAGAAAAGAAATGTAGCCATAGAATAAATATATTGTAAAGACTTTTTCCATGAAACACAAAAAAGTATATATTTTAGACAGAAACTGAAAGAGAAATTGTTAAAAATGTTTATTAAAGAACTTTTTCAAAGAGGTAAAGGACATTTTAAAGTACTTTATAATAGAAGACTTTGGACAGTGGCTTGTGACTGCAATGTGATTTGGAAAATGGAAAATAAAAGAATTGCACATATTAGTAGTATCATTAATGGTGATGGTCATAGACCTGTTAAGTATTGGGGACAATCAAAAACATTTTTTTTCTCTTTAGTCTTCGAGAAGGAGGATCATTTTGTAAGTAACTGTGATAAACATTAATCCTATTTATGAGGGGAGATTGGTCATGATGCTAGAAAATGTGAAAAGAAATGTTATAAATGCAAACAAATAGGACATTTATGGATGAATTGTGAGAAGGAGAAAAGTTGAGAATATAATATAGATGGACAGAATAGAGAAGAGGTACATAATAAAGAGAAATTGCAACAAGATGAACAACAGCTAGATAAAAGGGGGTAATGATAATAATTGATAAAAAATGTGATTAATGCACAAAAAGAGGAATGGGAGAGAGAAAGTGGAAAAGATGTTAGTGATGGAGAAGATATAGATTGGAAAAAGGGTTAATGACAGAAAAAGAAAATTTGAGAATGCTGGACTGAAAGTAAAAAAAGGAAAGCAAATGGATAAATAAATAATTTATTGCAAACTAAGGAGAATGGAATACAGATAATCATAGAAGTCTATGTATTAACTTTAATAGTATAAAGAATAGAATATGATGGATTGGAGTGGTAGAATGCTTAATACATATGAAATAAATTTAATAGCATAAGAGGATGTTAGGAGTTTAAATAATGAATTATTTCTTCCATTATTTTTTTATCAGATCTGTCTTTTTGCACTTTACATCTCAAGCCACAATTAAATCTCCTGTTATAATTATGTTCATATTTATTATGACATAGCTGAGTATTTCTTGAAAAATGTTTCTCTTTTTTTTTAGATATTACATAAGCATATATATTGCTATAAATCTGGAAACTTCCCGTTCCCACCTAAAGGCATCTGCTGCTAATCTTCATAATTTAACTAAGGTATAATCCAAAGTTGTTATTCCTAACCTATATAATATAAAAAAAATACGAGAAAATCCTAGCCAAGCTAGAGTTTTCAGTGTGTGATTCCGTAAAACCTCTTGTAAAAGAGGATAATGGGATATATGCAAATTACACCTTAAGGACAGCAGTTTTTTCAGCTATATGGCAGTTCTGAATGCCCATGACTTTTTTTCCTTTTAAGTCTGTTAATGGACAAATTCAGGCCAATAAAGCCAAACCCCACTAGCTATGGGCATGCAAGTTTCAGTCTTGTTATGGTTTCATCATCACAACATAAGTGGACAGTTTGGCTAGCCTTTAGAAACACAGGGTTGTCAAAGCTAGCTGATGTCCATAATCATGGAAGAATTAGAGAAAAACAAATTACCATTATGGATTTAGAGAATATAATTAAGGAAATAAATATAAGTTCAGCAAGTGAACCAGATGCCATAGGATAACTAAAATATAAGAATTTGATACAATGACAGAAAGAAATGTTGGTAGAAATATTTAATGAATGGTTAAATGATGGTATCTGTTATGCAGAAATATGCAGGAGGGTTATGAGATTTTTATGGGAAAAAGGAGAGAAGAATGAATTAAAAACTGGAGTCTAATAATATTGAATAATAGTGGTTATAAGCTATTTATGAAGATGATTAAAAAAAATAGAAAATAAAATGAAACATGTAATGGGAGAAGGCATTTATGAGGTCAAAGGAAAAGGACACCAATAATTATTAATGATAATGAGAATGATATTAAGAACGAAGCAAAATTAATAATGGCTGATATAAATAAAGCATTTGATTCAATACACCATGAAATATTATGACAAACAATAGAATACTATAATTGTAATATACAAATAAAAAACACATATGAGTCAGTACAGAAAAATACTAAAATCAGAATGTTGGTAATGGTTGGTTAAGTGAAGAAAGTAAGATGAACACAGGTTTAAAACAAAGATGCAAATGTCTATTACTTTGGATTGGTCATGAATTGTGTAGTAAAAGGAATAACTGAAGAAATGGAAAAAAAGTAAATGTATACAGAGGAAATGACTGTTTTGTATCCTATTAGTATGTCTTGTCCTGATGATATGATGTTAATGGCTAAAAATAGAGAAGAAATAAAATAGGCAATTATATACATGCATGAATTGCAAGAAGTTAGATGAAAAGTGAATTGGGAAAAATGTAAGAGTTTTGGAGATGATAAACAGTTGGAAGGAACACAGTTTAGAAAAAAAATGTTATCAATAATAGGAATTGTGTTTTTGTGAATATTCTACATTAAATGAACAACTGGGAAATGTTTTTGAAAGAATTAGAGGGACTTAGTGTCATGTGGAACAGGTATAGGTTGTCTTTTAAGAAAAAGAGGACATCTAATAAATACAATATGGATGGGAAAAATATGTATAAATGATACAAGAGAATTGGTGAAGCATCTTTTGAAATCATATTTAGATTCCTATGGTTATCTAGATTGAATAATGTTAAAAGAGGAGTATTATATATCAATAAGGAGGATGGGAGGTTGGGTTTACTGAACCTGAAAATAAACGGGGCTTTGTTGAAACTATATAAGGTATTAAAATGGATAAATGGAAAGGAAGATAAGTTGGTAATAAGACTATTTAAGAAAAAATATAAAAGGGAATGGAAATTTATAAAACTGAATAAAAGGGAGAGTAAATACAGAAATGAAAAAACAAAGACATCAAGAAAAAGTAAAAATATGGAAATTAAGTATAGCGGGGACAGGAGAAATAGGAAAATATGATATAAAAATATAATGATACAAAATTATTGTGTGAACCCATGGGGACATTTAACTGGAGGAAAAAGTAAAAGCCATAAAACAAAGAAACAAATGGTGTATGAAAAATGTTGTATGTCAACTCTTTTTTGGATATTACAAATTAATAAGTTGCCAATAAAAGAAAATGTACCTTATAAAAAATAAATTAAAGGATCTGTCACTTTCGTGGTGACTTAGAAGCAACAAAGGATGTTTTTAGCATGTAACAATAACATTTATGGGAAACAATAACTGAAAATAAAATTGTAAAAGAATTACAAAATTATAAATAGATAAACATGGTTATGATTGAATATGGATTTTATAGTAATTATATGAAAAATGTATTAGTAATTTGGATAGAAAAATGTTTTATATTGTATGGATAATTTGAAATGAAAGACTGAATGAAATTATAAACAACAAAAAGTGGCTATTATCAAACATAATATGGAAAATCAAATGGTTGTTATAGAAAAAGGAGTGGGGGGTCTAAACAAATGTAAAATTTTTTGTTATAATATCAATGCAAAATTAATGTAATTTTTGTAAATATGTAAATTGTATAGAATTGTATAAAAAGGACCCCTACTTTTTTGATAGATGCAATGGAATTGTTTACATTCCCCTGAGTTACCACCAACTCAAGCATGTGGGTCCGCATTTTAATATCTCATCTGAAGAACATGATATTCATGGAAATGTTCCTCTGTTACAGCAGATATAATACAGTGCCAATGATCAAGTGCAACACAAGAAGGGGAATGATAGAAGAAAACAACTTATACTATAGAACAAATCTTCAGACATTACTCTCTCAATAAAATGAGTATCGTATTTATTCAGAACATGGACATACATAATGGATATTCTGGAATAACAGAGAAATTAAATGAGCATTACAGCTATAATTATATTGCTATTAATAAAGTGGAAGACTTGCCTTCCATGTATATTTAAAGATCAAGAATAGTGGGATCTTTACATTGGTTTTTGTGGCTATGTGACAACTTATTGAACAGTGGTACACTATAAAATTCATAGAATTGAATGTAAAAGTCTGAAACGTAAAATGATGAAAGTTAACGATGTTGAACTGAAAATCCCAACAAACAGTATACATGCAATGCATACTTTCATTGTACCAGTGTACATACAGTCAACAGGCAGTATCACTACCCTTTTAGTTAAACTCAAAAAATGAGCACCTACATGGATCTTGCAGGGGAAGCAAGTGTAGCTCTTCACACATGTAGGGGTGTCAGTATTGTAATTTCAGCATTTTGACATTTCAGAATTTTGACATTTCAACATTCACATTCAGTATTACAACTTTCAGTATATTGCTTTCAGTAAGATAACGAGTATCCAGTTTCTGTACCTATATTTGTAAAGTTAACAACTTATTACTTGAGATGCCATTCCTTTTTCCCATGTCATTAACTTGATCTGTTTTCTTAACATATCAGATATTTTTTAATTCATGTTACTCATAGTCTCCCCTATTCCATTTCCTGTATAAAGCTGAAAGCACATAAATTTTGTTTCTTTGCTGTTCCTAATTATTGATGTTGACTTTCATGAGATATATATATATATATATATATATATATATATATATATATATATATATATATATATTTATTTATTTATTTAAAACAAATAAAACTTCAAATCAAAAACAAATGTAACAAAGGAAATCTCAGAGACGAACTGGTGCTGTAGTGCTTTCATTCTTTAATGTATAAGAACTTCTTCAGAAATACAAATGCCAGGTGGAATCCTTTGTTTTATAACACATGCAAAGGTAGTTTAAGAAATATAAAACTTTAAATTAGCCAATCAATGCTAGTATTTCAAAAGTATACAATACTGTAACCTATGAAAGGGTCTGTGCCCTTGTCATAAATAAATCAACGTACTTAAAGTGACAAGGTGAAGCACTGTAGGTGTGGTTTACCTCAATTACAATAACCACAGTAAAGCACATTTAATATTTAAATTATCATTAATGCCTGGGGCTGTTTCTGCATTAAGTCTTAGCTGCCATTTAAGTTCTTTCAATTCCAGTAAGGAATCTGCATCTCCAAAAAAACCCACCAAATTGTTCTAAAATAAAGAACCTGAAGTGAAAGAAGCCCCTGCAGATGGAGCTATGCTTCCCTAATGCATTAGTGTGATCCATGTGGTAAAAGAAAATAAAGGAGATAGTCAGACACACTTCAAGAGCGTGCCAGCAACAATCTGCTTACCCGTCCACAGGACATCAAAGGCAGATGGAAGAAGTATGTCCAGCAGCTTCTGAATGAAGAAAAGCCCAGTGAAGCTGTACTTTCCCAGACACAGCCTATGATGAGAGAAGAAGAATAGCCCACCATAGAAGAAGTAAGAACAGTACTAAGGAATCTTAAGTCAGGGAAAGCAGTAGGCTTAGATGAAGTGACAACACATATGATAAAGATGTATAAAATAAGGTAAAATTGTCTCCTCAGGGCACTCATACCAGTGTAGACAGAAAGGCGTATCCCAGATGACTGGAGAATAAGCATACTTGTGCCAGTGTACAAGAACAAAGGTGACATTCACAACTATGGGCAGTACAGAGGTAGCAAACTCCTGTCACATTGCATGAATGTTCTGGAGATGGTGATTGATAAACAAATATGCAGAGTAGTAGAAAGGAATAAGAGAGATGAGCAGTTTGGACTCAGATTAGGATGCAGCACAGCTGACCTAATGTTTGCAGTGAGACAGATAGGTGAGGAGAAGCACGAGATAAGGAAAAAGTTCAATTGGGCATTCTTAAACTTGGAAAAGCATATGGTAAGGTTCTAAGAAAGCAGATTTGGGCAATCCTGCAGTGGTTCCAACCCCCAGAAACACTGGTAGAATTAGTGCAGGGTTTGTACAAGGACCCAATGACTCAAGTATGAACAGTGGTCGGTCTCACAGATGGGTTCCCAGTGGGAGTGGGTGTGCATTAGGGTTCAGGTTTGACCCCACTGCTGTTCTTACTGGTAATGGATTATATTAGCAAACAAGCTGGAGGGAACAGATCAACCAAGTTGCTGTATGCAGATGATGTGGCATTATAGGTGATTCTGAGCAAAACTTCAGCAAAGGATAGGGGAATGGAATGCTAAAACTGAAGACACATACAATGATACTGAGTACAGACAAGATAGTGGTAATGGCAGCAAACAGAGGAAATCAAAAGAAGCTAAGAAATGAGATAGGAGGGAAGAGAGTGGAACAGGTTAACAGCTTCATGTATATGGGAGATGTGGCTTAGTAGAAGGAAAGTCTGACTGAAGAGGTCAAAGCTAGAATCAGAGGGGCTGCAGTCAAATGCCACAGAGTGTCATGTGTAGTGTATTACAGAAGAATGCCAAAGAAGCTGAAAAGTAATGTGTACAAAACAGTGATCTAACCAGTACTACTGTATGGTACAGAAACCTGGGCAGTAAAGGCAGAGCAGAGGAGGAAGCTAGAGGTGATGGAAATTAAGTATTTCAGACAGGCGATAAGATGCACACTGTGGGACAGGAGAACAAATAAGGACATAAGAGTAGAAGCCAAAGTATTTCCAATTGCACGGAAGATCAGACAGAGCATATTACAGTTATGTGTGCACATGTGCAGAAAAGCAGAAGACAATCTGATAAAGAAGATTTGGGACAGACAGAAGGAATGCAAGAGGAAATGAGGGTGTCCAGCAAAGAGGTGGATGGATTGTCTCAGAGAAGATCTATGACAGTCAAGTATGAATGTCAAGGAAGGCAGGATTATGGTTGTAAATCGAGAGAGAGATGGTGACAGTTAATACAACACCCCAACCCACGTAGTAAATGTGGAAAGGGTGGATGATGATGATGATGATGATGAGGAGGAGGAGGAGGATGATGATGATGATGGTGATGATGATGATGAAGAATCTGGCAACAGTTAATAGTCTGTGTTAGGCTTTCCTGGAGGATGTTTATTTATTTTGGGATACTATGACTGCAACCTAGCCTGCAATTGTCTGTGAACTTGGTCAGTCAGAGGACTTTGATGTTGCTCTTGATTTCAAACAAGTCAATGCCAAAAAGGAGCAGCTCCATCACTGACCCCTGTGTAAATCTACTAGAGGATGGCATTTTTTGGATATCGGGTCACCTATCCTGATTTCTTGTTTTATATATGTGGGCCAGATGGCTATCCAGTGGGTGACGTAGTGGTTTTCCTTTAGTTTCATGAGCTTGTCTACAATGTCCACATAGTGTATTATGTAAAATGCTTTGACCAGGTCGAGGTAAGAAGAATGTACCATTTTGACCTTCTTAAAGAAATTCACCAGGTTGAGTAGGCATGATCTGCTCTTAACAAAACCAAACAGGGTTGGATCCAGTGTCTGCAGGTTTCCAGTTTTGACGTTCATCATATCCGTGATTATTTTCTCCATACATATGAGAATAGTCAGGATTATTGGTTGGTAGATTGCAGCAACCATGTATGTAACTCACTTGTTGCAGTCCTCCATTTGCTTGACATAATGACAATTTTGAGCTTATGAGCAAATAGTAGTCCTAGTGGGCCTGATAAGTCATGCTTCATGACACTAAGGAGGCTTCCTAGGATATTTTCAGGTCCAACATATGCTGCTTTTCTGGCTTTTGAGAGTGCATTGAGGACCATTTCCCTGCTGATAGTATGGAGAGCTCTGGTTAGGGATATTTCTTGAGTGATGTCCAGGGGGAACGTGGGGGTAAAATTGGACATGAATTAATTGGCTAGTAGATTTGCTTTATCCTCTGTCTCAGTATGTTTGACTCCATCTACAATTAGTTTGGCACATTGTTTTCTATTTCTTTTGAGGTTTTGGACATAGGTAAAGAATGCATTGCTGTTGACATTAGCCTAAAAGCTATTTTAACTCAAATTTGGCTTTGGTAGACTTAATTAGTTCCCAGAGCTGTTTATTTAATTTCATGAAGGAGATGTTACCTTGATTGGCATTTCACTTTCTATATATGGCCATGATTTTTTTATTGATGTTAGAATTTCATGAGGGTGGACTGCTTTTTAAAATTAGTCCTATGCATATTTTGGGTAGCTACCACTACCTCTACACACACACACACACACACACACACACATATATATATATATATATATATATATATATATATATATATGTGTGTGTGTGTGTGTGTGTGTGTGTGTGTGTGTGTGTGTGTGTGTGTGTGTGTGTTTTGTTTTGTAAATGACTCCACATAGTTAGAGGTGTTCCCTAGGTTTGGGGTCGAGGGGTGCTTGAAATTTTGCAAGGGAGTATCTTAAAAGTAGGAAGCTAGTCTTAGTATATTTCCTAAAAGTACCAAGGTTACACAGTGTCCCAAGTTTTATTTTTATTTAGAAGATAGCTTTATGGGCTGACCTGACCCGTGATGACTTTATACTTGGGGGACTGCAACATTCTCCCATGTTGTTGACGTCAAGGTCAAAGATATTGATGCCCCTGTTGGGAGCATAGTCAATTTAGTCCAGGGCATTTGTGTCAACAAAGTCTAGGAATCTTTGAGTCTGCAAGCTTAAGATCACGTATGATTCCCAAAATGGTTCTACTTCATATGATCTAAATTTCATTTGACTGAAACCAAAACACTGAAAGTTCAAAAGACTGAAAACTCATTTGACTGAAACGCATAACACTGACACATTAAAGTAAAAGGTATATTCCTTTTTCCCCACTGTAGTGCAATCCTGGAGTTAGTATATATAGTTAGGGGGGGGTGGGGGGCACAGCCCCCCCCATAGTTTAGGTAAATATTGTTTTCTGCAAAGAGTTATTCATTGCAGTTATAAATGTCCATGCGCATGGTTTAAAATGTATAAAGTATGTGGGGGGGGGCTTCACCCCCCTAACTATATATACTAACTCCAGGATCATGATGGAGGGGAACTTCTGTATGGGGATTTTGGCAAGGCTTGCCATGATCTGCAGACTGATTACTTAGTACATACCTATGAACCTATTGTGTTTTAAATGATAATTAGTGAAGATGGAGGGGGAATATATACTGATGCACTACATATAGTACACAGCATGGTATACATGAGTATAAATGACTCGAGACATACCTTCTTGGATTGCATGATGAGAGACATGATGGAGCTCTATAAATACAAGTATGAGGCTAGAATGCATCTACCCTTGAGCAGAATTCTACCATCACCAAAAGTTATAGTCAAAAATATATATAGTCAAAAGTGTATTGCTCTCAACAACCAACAGACTTCTCACCCCTCTCCAATAGTTTCAAATCACATGCCTATACCTACAACCCGCCCCCTTCCAAATCTACTAAGAACAAGTCTTCCAGGTGCTATCTAAAGCCAGAAACACTACTTATATGTTGCCAGGCAACATACCAGGCTGCCTACTGGTTAGCCTGAGGCATGACTTGTCAGACCCTCTACAGAGTCTGTTCAATATCAGCTTCAAAACAGGCTTCTTACCAGATATGTGGTGGACAGAAACAGTCATTCCCTTGCAAAAAAGATTGGATTTCAGCAGATACCTGTAATTATAAACAGATACGTTTGACCACACTCACCTGTAAGATTATGGAAAGTATCATTATGGAATAAATACATGAGGATATAGATAAACTACAGACTCTAGCCCCAAGCCAATTTCCTCTGTCAAGGGCAGATCCTGTCTGCTTAACCTGGTTGATGGCTTTGGAAAATTTACTTTAGCAATAGAGGAGGGCAAATCAATGCATGCTGCATATCTAGACCTTTGTGAAGGTGCTCAACACCAAACCACACTCAGGTACCATAGATAACCTCTCTGAACTAAATGCAAATCCCTGTGCAACTCACTGGATAGCAAATTGGCTCACAAATAAAACCCATGATAAAAAGATGGGTAGCTCTACCCCCACCAAATGCAGTGTAGCCAGATTTCAGTCCTTGATCCACAGCTCTTTGGCATTTAGGGTCTATATTAGAACATCAAAGTTTCATAACTTCAAATGTTCTAATATCAACCCCTATTCAGCGAAAGCTGAAAACATTGAACATACAGAACAGCGAATTTTTTTCCTAGGGAAAAAATTTGCTGTTCCAAAACACATACACACAACACAAGCACACCAAACAAACAGTAATCCACACACACATACCCCTAAAATCTTACACCTAACCCTACACTAAACTATACACACACCACTAACTATCCACTTACCTTAACCCAAACCCTAACCCTAAGGATCGTCACTATCGCACACTCACCTCACACACTCCCTAACCCTAACCCTAACTCACCTACCTCGCCCTAACCCTCACATCCACACATTCACACACATACCTAACCCGCACCCTAACCCTAACTCACCTAATAACTCACCTAAGCCGCCCTAACCCTCATGTCCAAACGATCGCACACATACCTAACCTGCACCCTAACCCTAACTAACCTAACCTGCACTCAATCACACACTTACCTGAACCTGACCCGTAACTTTCCTCCACAGTGCTGAAAATACCAAAGCAACAGAAACGGACAACTAAATTCTTTTCCTTGGAAAAAATTTGGTTTTCTGTTGCTTCAATATTTTCAGCTTTCGCTGAATAGGGGTCGATATTAGAACATTCAAAGTTTTGAAACTTTGATGTTCTAATATAGACCCGGCATTTACTTCTCAAATATCAAAGTTAATGTCATAAACTCCCTAGAGAACACTGAATTCCTCCAAAAGGACCTGTCTCAAACAAATAACTGGTATCAAATTAATGGACAAAACTGAATGCCAAGAAATGTATAGTCATAGCCTTTGCCAAGCATGACTCTCATTGTAACTACTCATTCACAACACCCCCTGGGATTTGGGAGCCTGTGTTAACAATGGACTGTGCTTTGATCCCCACTCATCCACTATTACAAGATAACCCTTTTTTGTCATCATCTTTTATCTATAGTATGGCATCCAGGTGTATGGATGTTATCATTCTACTGTGCTAGGCAATCATTACGCCAGTCATTAAGTATAAATCCATTTTCAGTGTGTACATGTCCAAGCACTTGTCATAAGTGAAATAACATCAATGCTTCCTCACGAATAAATTCAAGGGCCTAAAAAAAAAAAAAAAACTTTGGTGACCTTCTGAAAGTCTTGTCCCTCTCCTGAGTATAAATCAGGATATTGAAAGTCAATTTCTGCCTATTGTAAACAGCCTCAACATACCTTATCTTGTCAGACCTATAGCATTTAAGCAAGTCCAGTGGTGGTGGTGTATAAAACTGATCAAGGGATCTGAATCTCTTCTGCTATTGCAGCATACAACAGAGCACTTTGGAGGGATTGTTATGTATCACAGACAATTCAGCTTCTCTAGAACCACCTTCCACTCCATGTAAAGCAAAGTATTTCTCTTGCTCTCTTCAAACATGATTTGGATGAATGGATGGGTAACCACAAATTCACTCTTGTTTTACCACCCTTGTCCCCCATCAATACTGGCAACATGTTAATCTCATAATATATTGCTCTGCTGATCTCTGGGTTATTTGTACACAAAATATAAGGACTAAAGACTACCACTGGAAAGTAAAGCTAGTCTTCTTGAGATCAAGATTAATAGCCTAGTAAGTACCTATGAACCAATGAGATGGGTTTGTTTACCTAATTTTGATGGCATGAAACCCATTTTGGGGCCTTATCACTGGCTAAGTTGCATCATCATTATCGTCGCCACCACCATCATCGTCATTATCATCTGTCCCCTTTTTCCAATAGTCTACATGGAGCAAGGGTGCTGTGTCAACTGTTGCGATCTCTCGATTCACGATCACTCTCCTACCTTCTTCAACAGTCATGCCTGACTGTCACAAGTCTTTTCTCACAGAGTCCATTCATTTCTTTGCTGAATGCCCTCATTTCCTCTTGCCTTCTTCTTGTCCATCCCAAATCTTCTTTACCAGAATGACTTCTGTTTTTCTGCACGTGCCCAAACCATCGTAATCTCTTCTCTTTGACATACTCTGCAATTGGAGCTCCTTTGGCTTATGTTCTGATGCCCTTATTTCTTTATCTCACAATGTGCATCCTACCAACCGTCTCAGGCACTTTATTGCCATCTCTTTTAGATTCCTTAACTGCTCTTCCTTTACTGTTCAGGTGTCCAGAGCATTCATTAGTACTGGTTGCACCACTGTTTTGTGCGCCTTACGTTTCAGCTTCCTTGGCATTCTTCTGTCCTAACTACACCTGACATTCTGTGCCAGTTGGCTGCATCCCCTCTGATTCTAGCTTTAACCTCCTCATTCAGATTTTTCTACTCATCAGCCAACTTTCCCAGATACTTGAAGATGTTAACCTGTTCCACTATTTCCCTTCTATCTCAGTTCTCAACTTCTTCTGATATCCTCCATTTGCTGTCATTAGAATTTTCTCATCTGTACTCAGTTTCATCTTGTGTCAACAGTTTATATTCCATTCCCCTGTCCTTTGCTGATATCCTTGCTCAGAGTCTGCCTGTAATGCCACATCACTTGCATGCTGGAACTTTGTTGTTCTGTCCCCTCCAGCTGTCCATTGCTTAAGTTGCAGTTAGTGGATAAATTTACTTCTAGGGTTAATTTTCATTTGACTAATAGAAGTATTCCATCTCTAGTGTGTTCGTGTGTGTGTGTGTGTGTGTGTGTGTGTGTGTGTGTGTGTGTGTGTGTGTGTGTGTGTGTGTGTGTGTGTGTGTGTGTGTGTGTGTGTGCATGTGTGTTTGTGCCAGGTTTGTGGCCAGCAATCATTATGTAAGTATTTTCTATGTAATCTGAGGGAAAGAAATTGCCCTTCCTCCAGGTTTTTGAGGTGGCAACAATCTGGGGATGATCAGTGGTCAACTATGCTTCAATAGAAGTCCATTTGTTATTAATAATGCATGAGTTAAGGTAGGCTATTTTAAGGTCCTCTGGTCTATATTGCAGTAGACCTTGGTTAGTGTGCACATCACCTGATTTAATGAATTTTAATGCCAGGTGATGATGCTTAGAAAATCATTTTTACATGGTTATTGATTAGTTATTGTATGTAATAGAAACTCATTTTTTAAGTGTTTATTGATTAGAGTGCTTATATACAATAGGCTTGTTCTACATGTTGTATCCTTAAGTTATATGTGAATAAGTTATTGTAAAGGTTAAAGTTTACTGGGTACCTTAGTTCTATGTTATAGGCTGCTTCTACATTATAAGTATGACTTCCAGAGATGCAGGCCACACAGCAGTTATATCTTTGTACAGCCAATCTGCAACTGAACTAATGAGCTTAAGTTAAAGTCTAAGTTAATAAGCTACTGAGAGCTGGTAGAGATGACAAAAATAATAGTAGTGGGAAAAGTAATACTTTTCCTACCCTAAATATCAGAATTACCTCATTGATTGAAATTAAAATTCTGCATAGATTATGTGTTGTTGTTCTTCTTCTTAGCAAAGAGCAGCTGTGGGAAATATCTTACTTGATAATAAATCAAGAGATCCACCGTTTATAGGCAGGTGACAGGTTATCAATATCTCCTGAGCCATATTTTGTATCCTGTGGGTCTAAATGTGAATTTGTTTCTCTGTACCTATACTTGAGATACATATTTGCATCAGGAAGAGCTGCAGGCTGCCTAATAATGACTCTCAACAGTATAGAAATAGCTCTAGACAGTCTAACTGTGTTAGCAATATCTAAATATATGTTACAAGTGACTAAGTTATCACAGGTATGTACTTCTTTAGCAAGCATGATATTAGCAGTCATCCAGACACTGGCTGTATTTTATAGGTTATCTTTCTACAACAAGGTATAAAAGTCTTGCGTTGCCATTTTGGATTTCTTGCCACCTAAAAATTGAAGGAGATACAATATTTGTCAGCCTGGGAAGATATAATCCACAGACAATGATGCTTCACCCAGAATGGTGTGCATCTGTCTCTTCTGCACATTTGAATATTAGCTAAAACCTTTTTCAACCTCGTATTATCTGTTTTAGGCATTGCCAACCTGAAATACCATCAGACATAGCTAAACCAAACCAGAAAAAAAACCAAAGGTGATACTATTCAATGCCAGGAGTCTAAACAAAAAACTCCTCTCTGTGTAAGTAAGTTGTCTTCACCCTGGAGAATGTAGACATCTATGCAGTTACTGAGAAATGGTTTAAAGCCTGGACAGCACCCTGGCAATGCAGGGCTGTAATGTTTTCTCACATTTAGACCAACTACTGCACAGAAAGGAACAAAAGGTGGAAGTGTCTCAATTTTCATAAAAAATCATCACACCTCAAGGCTGGTCATGCAATATGATGCATGTGCATTCGTCCATATATATTTCACCATGAGCAAAGTCCAATACCATATCTATGTGAGTTAAAATTCCCTCTCTATGACCCAGAAAATAACCACTTAATTAAATTAATTTAAGTTAATCTCAATTCAATCTAACTCCATAATTGTGGGTGACTCCAATTATCCCACTATAGATTGGGAAGGGTCTACTTCATATGACCTAAATTTCATTTGACTGAAATTCATTTGACTGAGACCAAAACACTAACAGTTCAAAAGACTGAAAACTCATTTGACAGAATCATGACCCTCCATCATGAATAAAGGCAAGACAAGACAGACCAGGCAGAACTTGAGGCTGCTCATCCAATTATCTAGGTCGGCCTTAAAGCTAGCAAAGCTACTAACCTGTTTGTCGTGCAATTGAAGTTTGTTGCACAGGTACGGAATACATTGGGATATCTGTCATTCCAACATGTCTTATTTATATGTTGTTAAAGTTTTAGTTTCATTAACTGGGTATGAAAAGACCATTTGCTCTGTGAAAGAACAGGAGGTCATAGCTCAAAAGGCTAGTCAAAGGGGCTGCCTGTCTGACCTGATTTTTGAGGTCAGTGATCTTTTTTGTTATGACTCTCTGAGGGCTTTCAAGATGAATGACGCATTTAGGAAAATATATGCCAAAATGTGCAAGATATTCACTAATGGGTCTGGTAAAATATGAGTAAAGGGATGTGTCTATATGGTATGAGAAAATGGTTTATTTAACAAAATGAACTATGCTACATTTTATTCATATTTAATTTGAAGCCGTTGTCCTTCCAACAATAGTTAACTAAGTTTATTCCATGTTGCAGCAACTATGCGTCAGAGGAAGATTGAATAACACCCAATTTACGGTCATCTTCAATGTTTTATAATCATAACCATGAATTTTGACCAGAAGGTATGAGAGACAGATGCCAAAAATGAGAGGTCCTACCACTGAGCCCTGTGGTACCCCATTGGTAACTTTTTTGGCCTCAGATGTGGCACCTGTTACTCTAACTACAGGGATTCTTTCTGACAACCAATTAGCTATTCATCACACAAAAATGTGATTTATGTTCTCATTACAAGTCTGTCAATAATGTCTGTTGGGAGGTTACTTTTTCAAAGAATTTAATAAAGTCAAAGAGGCAGGACATTTTTTGACACTCTGAACTGGTGAGGATCTAAGGTTAAGAGATTTTCAATGAAATATGAGATTATAGCTTTATATATAGAACCAGCAAGTCTAAAACATACACAAATGCATGGAACTAGCCATACCCAACAGAGCCATGACACTCTCCTCCAGTCTGGTGGTCCCCTGCCATTAATAAACTCTACAACAGAAAAAAGAAACTGTTGTAGAAAAAGGTGAAGTCCCAAGACTGGAAAAATTCCCTCATTAGCCTCAACAAAAAGTTGAGACCCCTCATCAAAACCTCCAAAGTCAACTATGAAGACAGAATTGTGGAAGACACTAAAAACAAGCACAAAGCCTTCTATACTTATATCAAGAATCTCCATGGCAGTATGCAGATTTGCTCTGAGTTACTTCACAGTGGAACCTTCTATACTGAACTAACAAATATTGCCAACAGATTCAGTGCCAACTTTACCCATCTCTCCCTCCCTCAAAGGACCAATCTCAATACCAGAATAATGCCAGGCACCCAGCATTACAGCATCACAGGTTAAAGCTGCATTGTCTAAGGCCAGGAATACAGCTTCCATGGTACCCAACAATATCCCTGGCTGTGTTCTACATGAATTACAAACTGAACTGGCACATCTGTGTGCTCTCTTCACTCACTTCCTCACCTCAGGATTTGTCCCTACCGAATGGTGCACTGCTACAGTCATCCCTCTCCATAATGGAGGAGTGACTACAGACCCTGGAAATTATTGCCCAATTAGCCTGATGAGTCTGATGTGTAAGGCTATGGAGCACATCATGGACCTAATTAACAAGGATATAGGGAATCTCTAGATCCCACACAATTTGGTTTTCTGAAAGGTAGATCATGCCTGCTTAACCTGGTTGACTTCTTTGCGTCAGTCACCAGAGTGGTGGATGAAGGTAAGGCAGTTCATACAACCTACCTTGTTCTTGCCAAGGCATTTTAATACCATTCCTCATTCAGGAATTGCTGATAAACTCAGAAAACTAGGCATCAACCCCTATATTATTAGATGGGTTGCAAATTGGCTCACAGATAGAACCCACATTGTGAAAGTAGTGGACTCCAATTCAGACGTCCGACCAGTCATGAGTGGAGTCCCACAGGGATCAGTCCTGGTTCCTCTCCTGTTTGGCATCTACTTCTCAGAAGTCCAGGCCAGCACGGAGGGACTGTGGCTGCTCAAATTCACAGATGGTTGCAAGCTGGCAGCCATTATTAACTCGCCAAGTAAAGCAGACATCCTACAGAAAGGCCTCACTTAGACCAATGACTGGTGTTGAAACCATGGCCTTAAGCTTAAGGCCAAAAAATGTGTCATCATCCCCTTTGGGAAAAACTCAGCTCGTATTAATTACCACATCAATGGGAACCCACTGAACACTGAAGGCGTTATAAGAGATCTGGTGACACAGGCTGACAGCAATCTCTCTTTCGACCACCACATTGCACTGTGGTCAGAAAGTCCTTCTATGTGGCACATCTCATTACCAAGACTTTTGCATCCAGGAAGAAAGAGGTCATCATTTCTCTCTACACTTCCCTCATTAGAACAATCATAGAGTATAATGCCCCATTTGGCATATACCTCACTAGACACTTGCAACATCTGGAGAGAACATAAGAGTACCTCACAAAGAGGATCCTAGCCCTTAAACACATGTCCTACACAGACACTCCAGCTATTCTCTGTCTCATATTGTCTACTAAGAGGCGATCTCTGCTTGACTTACAAAGCCATGTATGACCCAGCTCTATTATAAATGCTACATCTAACGAAATCCCAATCCCTCTCTGCACATGCTCCAGAGACCTCAACCTCATTACCACAATCAACAGAACATGCTGGAGGGACAGGTTCATAAACTAGTGACTGCCCATGCTCTGGAATAGACTTCCCATACATGTCAAGCAGAGTACCTCACTAACTCTCTTCAAGAAAAATCTTGATGAGTCGATGGGAAATAGAAAGTTCATCCCAGGGATCACTCCATTAGCTCTACTTGATAGAGGGACTGGGAACTAATGACGGGTGGCACAATGCCAGGGCACATCTATGGGATAGGCTTGTAAAGTTCTCAGGGCCATTAGCTTAGTACACACCTATGAACCTATGAACCTATACTCTGCAGTTATCAAGTATTCTGGCTACACCTCCCTTGTGTAATGGCATTACAATGGCTGTTTTCAAAATTCAGGAATGTAACCAGTAGAGAGGCTTACAATAAAGATGTTAAATAGTGGTTCAGATAGATCATATTGATATTAATAATCAGGAAATCTGTTATATTATCAGGACCCATGGGTGAGGTATTCCTAGTGAGGGTTAAGAGAACTTACCACAAGCTATTTATAGGAGATGGCCAAGACTGAAGAATCTGTGGAATCTATATAACAATAAGCACAGTAAAATGTACACTCTATTTTCAGACAGTAAATTAGCTATTTCCTTTGAATCAGAGTGTGCACTATTAGTGTGGACTAGCTCTGAACATTGTTGTGTATTAATTATTAAATTCCTGGCACAGTTAAAGAAAGATTTTACTTATTTTTGGTTTAGTGGATATTTTATGTTTACACTCTGCTTCGATTCCCTTGTGATCTTTACTAGATTGCTTAAGAGTACTCTTAAGGAAGGTAGAATGACACCTCTTATAAGCATTAAACAATTTCTTTCCCTTATTCGTATTAATATAGCCAGCCTCTACAGTTGTTGCAGGTATCTAGTGAGGTACATGCCAAACTGGGCATTGTACTCGATGATTAGCCTAATGAGAGAAGTGTAGAGGGAGACAATGACCTCTATCTTCCTGGATGCAAAACCCTTAGTAATGAGATGTGCCACATGGAAGGACTTTCTGACCACAGTGGCAATGTATTGGTCAAAAGAGAGGTTGCTGTCAACCTGTGCTCCCAGATCTCTTATAATGCCTTCTGTGTTCAGTGGAGTACTATCAATGTGGCAATTCATTAGAACCGTGTTTTTCTAAAAGGGGATGATGACAAATTTTTTGGTATTGAGCTTAAGGCCATTCAGTAGGGATAAAGCCTGAGATGAGGCTGTGATTAAACAGGGCACATAGATCAGCCCGTTTATTGATAGATAGTTGATGTTTTCCAGTGGAACAATGTTGGGTATAATGGGATTTCAGCCACTGTGTGAAGGTAGCTATGATGCTCAGAATTGGAACACAGAGTGTTTATTATAACTAGCTATGAAGTGGTAATTAGCTTTGTTTATGGTGATAAGGACATCTAGGAATTCAAATGTGATGTCCCAAGGAATCTATCATCAGGTTCTGACATCCATGAATAATACTGATACTTCACTACTAAACCCAGAAATCTTTTTAAATGGGTTTCTGAATAAGACCATCATACAAAGAGACTTTGATACCAGTGCAATTGGTCCTTACTTTAAACAATTACACAAAATGAACTCAACTAAAAACGTTTAAACCAAATAACCAAAAACTAAAAATAACAAAACTCGGTGCTAAACCAAACTGATACTTTAATACCACAATTCAGTAAGCGCTTTCGTCTTTCCATACACAAAACTTCATCAGACTGAATTAAAAATTTACACTTCATTCATTAAATACTAGAACTTTTCATCACATGACATTTTTAAATTCAATGTCTTAACCCTTTCCTTTTCAAATAGGTTACAAAATCTTCTCTGTTATTAAGCCCAGGGAGATAACAATACACTTGGCAAGTGAAGCTGAATGCTTGTTCTAGTATTTAATGAATGAAGTGGTATTAAAGTATCAGTTTGGTTAATTAAACAAAATGCTACTCCAATACAACACTACATAAAGGGCCAATCCTAAACAAAGATGAGAAAAAGTGGCAATGCCTGGAAAAGTTGGAAAAAAATCCAACAACCAACTTCACCAAATATACGTTACTCTGAAAAAAGCAATTGAAATAGCTGCAATTGTAACTAAAGCAAAAAAATTATGCCTAAAGCAGATAACCTCTACCAGTAAACACACTTGTGGAAAGAAATAAAATATCTTACAGGGCTAATCATTGATTCCATATCTGTATCAGTGTAAGTTGTCAATAAAACCACAAATTGTGCGGAAGGATACATTTCTGAAATCACAAATTCAAACTATAAAAAACAAATTCTGCTCCCTTAACCCAACTTAAACATAAGCTGACAATAACACCCACTACTCATTTCTACCCTTTAGCTGAGTTATACTGCCACATTCTACTTCTCTGAAATCTTTAGTAGAAAACTCAAAGCATTTTTGCAAAACTTAAACTCCTCTTCAGTCAGATTCAGAATCTTGCATGCTATATTCCTGGGAAAAGCTGCAGACTTCATTGCTAAACCTTTCACCTATATTTTATACTTTAATACCCTCAGGAATTGTTCTCCTATACTTTCCACATTCCACTATCATTCGCTTTCCTAAACTTCCTCACCCAATTATTTCAAAAACTATTGTCCCACTTCTAGTCTTTGCAAAATTTACTAAGATCTTTGAAAAGCTATTATATAAACACATTAATAACTAAGGTCTCCTATCAGAAGACCTACATGGACTTTTCAATATTTTTAGCACTAAAACTGCTCTCTTCTATGCTACAAATACTGTTTATTGTAACATAAATGATTCTTGTATTACTGCAGGAGTTTTTGTTGATACAGTTTATCATTTTGAAGACTGTCAGCCATAACATTTTGCTGCAAAAACTTAAAAGATATAACATTAGAGGCAACACTCTCACATGGCTTAGAAATTACATTATGCATAAAATTTTCCCAAATTTATTAGGCAATACACTGAAAAAAGGTGTTCTCAATAGTTGGGTGCCTAAAGGCTCAGTAGTAGGCCATCTTCTTCTATCTGTCTTCATTAATGATATACCCGAGAACCTTCCAACACTTGATTTTATATTACATGCAAATGTTATATTACTAATTAAAGCCAATAAATCACACAAAGACATTTAGATAGCACTACAAATATGTTTCTTAAAATCATGTCATTTGGCATCCACTAACAATATATAAATAATATCCCTAATGTTTCAGAATACATACATTAAGCATACTGATAATATTATTAGTAATGCATTAGCTCTCATCTAGCATCTCCTGCAGTCAAGACAGCCATTTTGTAAAAAAGAATATGGCAAATCCTTACTATGTCTTCAGTCTTCCTGTAGGACTCAAACTGTTCAAATTGCAGAAAATAAAATTTACCAGTTTGCTTTATTGCCAGGTACACATGCAACCGTAATCTCATTAAACCACTCCTTTGGTTATCAGTTACTGATACGGCTTTTTTTGCTGTTTGTCTGCTTTTAATTATCAGGTTCCCCATTTGAAACTGAAATCAAGGAAAATGCTTTTTTATGACTGGGACCTGCCATCTGGACCCATCTACCTAAAGAATTTAAAGACTCATCTAAATTGAAAGACTCATATACTTAGAAAGACTTCAAAGTATCACGGACAATTGTTTAAAATGAAGACATATGCAAACGCTTCATGGACAATTGTTAAACTAAATCACTAAGCAATGGTAAGGTGCCTGTGCATCAAAATCAATATGCAAATGCTGTATATAATTTCCTTTACCTTCTAACAGTACACTATTGAGTGGTTAATATTTTGTTTCAAACTCTTTTTAATGTTTATGTAATTGTATAATTATCTACTCTGGGTATAATTTTGGTTCAATTTATTAGTATTCTTCTCTGTTTTGTTTCTTGATTGAGCCTGGGTTAGACCAACTTACCTATCTGGTTAAGAAACAGTAAATAAAAAATACATTATGCATCCTTTAACAATATTCATTATCAGTAACATGCAAAATGAAATTGCCCCATAGGTATGGAAAAATAGGAGGTTAATAATGATATGAAATGGGAACATTATACTTAAAGTTCATGTCAATAAACCAAATAGTATTCAGCACTCACTTGCTAATGTAATTGAAAAAATTTTTAGCCCAAATTAAGAACTGCCTAGAAAACACATTTTATTCCTCACTCAGCATTATTTCAGAAGTGAAGATGACATGACTTTTGTTTATTACACAGCTATACTGATACGAAGGACAGCAAGAGGCTGCAAACTTTCTGGATTTTTCTAAGGTACTTTATAATCCTATTGGTGAGACTCCAGGCCTTAAGTTTAGCATGGCAAACTGTTGACCTGTTCAAACACTATGTAACAACTTACAGTAAATCTATAGCCTTGCAGATACCATCTTATTCCAATACTTCGTGGATTTGTTAAGACCACTGTTTTTCTTATTGTTTATCGGTGATTTAAACATTCACAGATGGCTGCACTCTCACAAAGTTTGCAGATGATTCTATTTTGGTACATGCTTTTAAAGATCTATGAGCATTAATAACCATGCTCTTAACTGGTTTTGACAAGTTACAAAATGAGTTAGAGTTAGTGCACTACTGCTGAGTCAAAAAAACAAAAACAAAAATATATACATTGGTGTACACTATTCAGATAGCAAACATTCTCCTTTGCATGTTGGTATACAGATTAGTTTGGAATCCATTCAAGAATCTGACTATTACAGAATTCTGGACATCTAACTTTTGTCAAGGTTTAATTTCAAGGAATGTGTGGATACTCCAGTTAAAAGGAGTTAATATAAAGTGTAAGGATTATCCAGAATACAATGACAATTGACTCAAGAAATACTAATGTATTTATTAACTTTATTGTTCAGGTAGGTGGGATGGTCCACAGACAATTTTAGCCAAGACCACATCTTTGCTGACCTGCACCACCATAATTATAAGTGTTAACCCTAACTCTGCTTCTGCTCCAACCACAACTTTATAAATTACCTGAGAAGAAGCCCTTTCCATAACAGTACCATTGAACAAGGCATACACAAACACACAGTTCACATGCACCAGTACACTTGTATAACACTAGATCTATCCTTTTCCATAGCCTTTATCCTAGCCATAACATGGAAACAGTTCCATGCACACTTCACCCTCCTAATGCCAAAGCCTTGAGAATATCCAGACGTTTTGGAATTAACACAACTTCACACTCCTTCTTTGTAAACTGCTGCACTCAGTAATGAGCACTTCTGATAAATACAGAGAGCAATAAACTGCTGATGAACAAAGTATTCAAAAGAGTACATTGCAGCCATTACAACCATTTAGATACATGCATGCCAAAAGGTGCACTATATTCAAGAATTGGTCTGATGTGGAATAAGTAGTCAGTTTACAGTCATCTGCAAACCTATAGTGCAGAAATGTTTTCTTAAAGGTCTGAGAAATAGATACCAAATAAGAGACAGCCAACACTAATCCATGTGATGCTCCACTAAGAAAATGTTTGCTCTCATAAGTGATATCTGTGACTCTTACCACATGGTCCTGTCAGGCACGCAGTTTGTTGTCCACTGCATGACATATAGATTTAAAGTCTAATACATAAGTACTGCCTGCATGTGGGATAGTGTCAAAGGCTTTGTCCAGGTCCAGATATGATGCACATACTGCATAACTGTTATTCACTGACAGTGTCTTTTTCATAGAAATAAGATGGGTTAACAAAGCCAAATCCAAGGTTAAGAGATATTCAATGTCAATATTCTCAAATGTAGTTCAGAGTGTAGTCAGTGCTCTTAAAATGGACAACAAGCAGCCTGTGTAGTCATCTGCCACATGTGAACTTTGTTTTGATACCTATAGCAGCATGACAATATTGTATGCTGATCTTTTGGGAACATAATGAAAGGAGAGTTATGGAGCTTTGTATGACATGGTTATTCCTAGCCCTGCTTTGATATTTTTCTTAATACTGTCATCTATAAAAGAATCCAATAACTGCCATTACATAGATTCAGGTGAGAAGGCCAAATTTTGTACATGGTGAAAAAAAGTAGGGTTGTACACTCACTTTGGAAACTCATTCCTACTGACACATATATGAATGTTTTGCTTCTAACATTCATGAGATAATACCAGAAAGCAATATACATTGTGATTTTGTGTGCACAAATATTAAAAATCTTCCACAAATTATAAAACTATAGTTCATTTGATTAGAATAGTAACTGCAGCATATTTTTAATATTGTTAACACTATGTTACAATACAGTTATTTATTTTCAGCTTACAATTATGCATTCAAAGTTAGAATAAATACATTTTTGAATTTCAAAAATATATTTTGATATCCTAGTTAAAACTGGACATAAAAATCTACCTTTGCAAGTTACATGATTTTGTTCAAACACATTCCTTCTGTTATTGCTTCACACTGTCACCAAAGCAACCCTATAGCAATTACTAACACATTCTTGAATAAAGTCTTTGCAGTCTTAGTAGTCCTCCTGAGAATCAGCATTTCATTTGGTTTGCATAGTGTCCCTTTGGTTGCTTCAGCTATGTCAACAGAACACTTAAAGAGAAAATGAACTTCTTTATACTGCAGTGAATGTGTATCTATCCATCTAGGAAATCCATGATGTCTTCATCTCCATAATCTTATGCTGTCTTTCTCCACTTAACTCGAATTGTGATCCTATATTTTATATTTTCTGCAGCTGCACAATAATGGAAATAATATTTATTTGTAGTGGTTTGGCTTTAAAATATATATTTTAGTTGGTTATTACTGTGGAAAGGTTTTTTTTTCTCAGACTGTTTCACTAATTAGTCATTTTTGTTTGACAATGACAATTATGTATAAAACATTTCATATAAACATTACCTATACATGTGCCTCTTCAGATACAAACATTTACAGGTAATATGGCCCAGTATGTACTGTGCATGACCATAAATCTTATGTATGCATGCTGAGTATGGCATTTGGCTCATTTCATCTTACTTAGGGCTAAGATCTTCATGATGAGTAAATGCCATTTTATAAAGTGTGGCATGCCCCAGAATCCAGAATTTGACTGTCACATGGTACAGATCATAATGTCACTTTTTATAGAGGTTGTAGGTGTCAGTTGTGCTTTCTGTGCTTGATCTAAATGTGTAACATGTTTAATACAATGCACATACACCTCTCTGCTTCTAAATGAGGTCAGCATATTCTTATTTAGAAAGCAACCGCAGTGTAGCTATTTTGAGTTTAAAAGGTGCACCAGCATTTGCAACCAACTGACCAAATTTTATCTTCCTGCTAATCCTCTTCAGAAATAGCTCAGCTGCTTGGAATTTGTGAAAACACATCATGCAAAATATATTAACTATTTCTGTCTTGGCTGTAATTGGAAATCATGCTGAACTAATTCTGTTTTAAATAACTTTAGAGAGGGATTTTCCTAGTTACCATAATCCTGAATTAAAATGATTCTTGAGCAATTTCTAACAGTGGTGTGTTTAATGACAAATTGCGGCTCATTAAATGAGTCATAATCCTTCTGCGTTATCTCACAGGACAGATCATAGCGAAAGTCAATTTTCTTTCTGTTAGTCCTAGTTATTTATGCTTCCAAAATATTCCTCAAGCCAAGGTGTTTGTTGTAATTAAACAGCATAAGGGAAAAGGTAAACAGAAATATGAATGTTAGCTCCATAGTCACACATGCTTTTGTTAACCTTGCATGCAAATGATTTTTGTATCAATTTTGGGCAGTCGGTAAAAAAGTGTCCATAAGCAATAAACGTTCGACATACTCTATAAACAAAGTCAATCTGTTGACTCTGTCATATTTTGCTTGATCCTGCATTTTTTTTTTCCTTCAAAATAATTAAAATCAGAAAATCAGAGCAGCTCTTATCATAAATAATAAAGGAAAATTCTATGACATATACAATTCAATGCAGCAGGGAAAGCTTTATTTATTTGTTTATTTTCAGTCTGAAAAAGTGTCAGTCTTAATCCTCTTTAAGCTGTTTACCTTTCCCTAAAGACAGGATTCTAATGAGTATCGGCGACCATTAGTAATTACAGTTACCTTTAAGTTAAACAATTTTTTTAGTTAAAATAATTTTGCTTTAGATGAAACTTGCATCAGACTATACAGGACATCGAGTACATCAATACAGCAAAAAAAAAAAAAAAACTAATGCAGTGAACACAAACAAAAAATATACATTATGTTTTGAGGTCCATTGGAGAACAAAAAACCCACACTGCCCAGAAAGTTGTAATATTAACAGAATGAATTATTAATGCAATTAAGCACTTTCTTCTTCTGTTCATTTAAACAGGACCTCTTCAAACTAATTAAGTCAATACACTGTGTAACTTAACTAATTTCCAACCCAAAACCTTCATTTCAATCGTCCATTTCTTCTGTCTCAGACCTCTTTTCATTAACTTATAAAGGAAACTAGCTGTGCCTCCTTATAGGATCAAAGCTCACATTGATATAGCAGATTCCTGGACCTGCACTGTGTCATAAACTGTAATGGAGTTTAGCCCACTCCCTCTGTAGTATCAAGGGAGTATCCTAATATAAACCTGCCAGGGTGTGAGCAAGGGATCATGTGGAGTGATTAGGGATGGTAAGTATTATAGCAGATATCAGTCCATAAAAACTCTTGCACCTGGTGTTTTCTAACCACGTGTCTTAATGTCCATTATGCTGATTAGAAAGGTTCTAAGATATAACACAGCAACATATTACAAAAAGAACAAGAAAAGGCATACAGTTAAAACCACATCCGACACTCCAGAAATGTAATTATGTAATGCAGGCAACATACAGTTACAATACCAAATTTATCATTGAAAAAAACTTTTCAGTATCAGGCAATTTTGTAGTGAACAGTTGATACATTATAGACTAGTATATATATATATATATAATATATACATATATATATATATATATATATATATATATATATATATATCTTGTGCCCATTTTCAGACATTAGTTCTTCAGACTGATGCAGGGAGGACGTGATCCCACTTCTTCATGTAACTGCTCTGCTGTCTAGTATCTGGTTGCATAGAATTGACAGCATTTCAGTTTGGGGCCACCCCATCCATCATTAGCACCTTTCAGAATATGTAAGTCTACTTTTTTCAATTGCAATTCCCTGATCTTTCTAATGGACAAATGGGGCCCTAGGCAGGATGATAGACTCGCCCCCCCAACCACATCATTATACCATTACTTCACTGCCTTTTCCTATGTACCATAAAACACTGTTTAATCATGCCCAAACAGGGCCCTAGCAGGGTGATGGACTGGCCCCCCTACCACATCATTATACCATTACTTCACTGCCTTTTCCTATGTACCATAAAACACTGTTTAATCATGCCCAAACAGGGCCCTAGCAGGGTGATGGACTGGCCCCCCTATCACATCATTATACCATTACTTCATTGCCTTTTCCCAAATACCATAAAATACTGTTTAACCATGCCCAAACGGGGCCCTAGCAGGGTGATGGACTGCCCCCCCCTACCACATCATTATACCATTACTTTGCTGCCTTTTCCCATTTACCATAAAACACTGTTTAATCATGCCCAAATGGGGCCCTAGCAGGGTGATGGACTGGCCCCCTTACCACATCAGTATACCATTACTTCAGTGCCTTTTCCCATTTACCATAAAACACTGTTTAAACATGCCCAAATGGGGCCCTAGCAGGGTGATGGACTGGTCCCCCTACCACATCAGTATACCATTACTTCACTGCCTTTTCCCATTTACCATAAAACACTGTTTAATCATGCCCAAAAGGGGCCCTAGCATAGTGATGGACTGGACCCCTACCACATCATTATACAATTACTTCAGTGCCTTTTCCCATTTACCATAAAGCACTGTTTAATCATGCCCAAACGGGGCCCTAGCATAGTGATGGACTGGCCCCCCCTACCACATCATTATACCATTACTTCAGTGCCTTTTCCCATACACCATAAAACACTGTTTAATCATGCCCAAACAGGGCCCTAGCAGGGCGATGGACTGGCCACCCTACCACATCATTATACCATTACTTCAGTGCCTTTTCCCATATACCATAAAACACTGTTTAATCATGCCCAAACAGGGCCCTAGCAGGGTGATGGACTGGCCCCCTACCACATCAGTATACCATTACTTTGCGGCCTTTTCCCATATACCATAAAACACTGTTTAATCATGCCAGTATACATACCATTTTCTTCTCTACTTTTACAATTATAAAAAAAAACTTTTATTTCACATTTTATAATAAAAACATTGATAGACATTTACTGAACAAAGCAAACAAAACTCTTGCACTGGAAACAAATTTAGCATAAGCAACAATGCAACTTATCTTAACAACAAATATAAAATAAAAAAATATATAAAATCCAAGATATAAACGACAAAAGACCAGGATCTTCCACAATGAAAATGTAATCCAACTTCTAGCACCTCGGCAGTAGCCTTCTAAGGAGAATACATACAGAGAAAATGCAACACATATTTATACAATAATATAAATGAACCAATCAATAAATCAGTCACTCAAGCAATTCAACAATTATACAATTCAAATTCAAAATTCATATAAAAACTTTTCAGTTGCATTCTGTATTAATGCCCCTAGGGGCTGAAGCACTATATTTCAGTATAAAAAGAGTTTCCTTATATAGGAGTTTTTTTCTTTACATTAATATTATACCGTATACTAGGAATATGTTCCAAAATTGCACCTAATAAACCTTGTGGGTTACTACCATGATGTTTTTTAAAGTGCATTGCAAGTGGACTTTCTATTTTCTCATTTCTAATGTCCCTAACATGTTCCTGCATTCTACTTTTACTTTCACCCACATAGAACATTCCACATGGACATTTTAATGCATACACAATACTTTCCGTAATGCTTGAAAACTTTGCATTAGGTTGAAAATGTACTCCATTTATATACTGAAATGTTCTGCTTATATACTGACAAGTTATACATCTACCACATGGGTATGTTCCCAGTGAATCCAGATTGTAACTCAAACCTATATTAGGTCTTATAAACCTAGCATGAACTAACATGTCCTTTATGTTTTTACCCCTTCTAAATGAGAAATTTAAATTCTTATCAAGTATATCTACCAAATGAAACTTATCTTCCCTTGAAACCCACATTTAATAAAAGTACATCTGATAAACTACAAAAAATATGTTGCAATTCATAGTCAAGCAGCACATAGTGAAGCACTAATTAGTGGCTATGTGAAAGGTGCAGATTCAAAGACTGTGCAAAACATTTGCTAACTACCTGGGGGGCCCATTGGATGATAGTGTCTCTGTTTAGGGGCAGATCAGGAGCACTGTCTGGTAAAGTGACTTGGCCAAATCCACAAGAGACAAACAAAGGCTGAGGGGAATCAAATGCTGCTCTATGTGAAGCAACTCATTAACAGCTCATAGTCACTCATCAGCACTAAACGCTAGAGAAAAATGCTGCTGTGGCCTAATACAGCGCGTTTCACACCCATATGCCTGTAAGAAGTGAACTAAATTAGAATTGTACTCAGAGTTAAAATATTAATATTAAACTCATAGACTTAAACGTTGTCCAGTTTAATCACAAACCGATAATAAATACAATGGCAGCAGTCAACAAAACAAAGAAAGTAAGGGTTGTACTAAGAAAAAATGGCTAATATGACGAAGCTTCTTTTAATGCAATCACTTCTATTATCCCATAATTGCTCTTGGATGATGCAGGACAACAATCTCACACACACACACACACACACACACACACACACACACACACACACACACACACACACACACACACACAATCATCAGTTAAAGCCTGTTACTTGTGATCAAATGAATAAATGGCAAATACATAAAGAATGATCAAGACATGTATTTCAGCTCAGTGTTATGAGAATCACACAGTGTAACCCATGCATCACCATGGCCATCAAATCTTTTATTTAAACCATGAAATCAAATGTTTTACAAAGAACTATTATACTCTAATGAATTACTGACTGTAGTCCTCAATGATTTTCCAGAATATTTTGTGACAGATTGCAATATTATGAGAAAAAAACTGAGACATTTTGCAAAACCAGATAAAAGAGGCTGACAACTTTAATTTACTTAAAAGGGTAATAGAACAACAGGTGTTATATAGATACACATTTTCTGAGCAATTAAAACAGTGATTTTTTAATAACTGACATTACTGACAGCAAGTAATTCTTATAGATTTACCAGAAAGTTGCATTTATTTATTGAAATCTATTTGCTGAGAAAGTCCATCTGGGCAGACGTGCTATTCGCAGTGTTGACCAGGAAGAAGAGTTCCAAGGTACCACATTTTATGCAATCCATGAAGACATAGCATAGCAGTCAGTACAATAAAGTTTGTCCTGATATTCACAAACACTAATATACAAGCATTGTGTTGAGAATGTAGACTGGTGTATAAGAAATATATTGGAGTGAGGTATTAAAGGGAATAAACAAGTTAAATTTTAATAGAGAAGTAGTGATGGAATTGTAATATGACTGTGCTAATTACAAGCAAGCAAAGTAGTTCAAGTATATTTTATAGGGACACCAAAAATATAAGGCAGACATCAGGAACTTCGTACAAAATTGGGAACTGTTGAGAAGTATATCTTGACCTTCTACTCAAGCTTGCATCTATCCACCCATTCACACACACACACACACACACACACACACACACACACACACACACACACACACACACACACACACACACATACATACACTCTCACACACTTGCATAGTCTCAGACATGCACACTTGCACTCAGAAGTTGAATATGACTACAGTCAAAGAATGACAAATAAAAACTGAAGACATGGATATGTCCACTGCACTAAAGGTGTGGAGCAGTAAAAAATGGGAACTGTAAGCTGATCACAACTCTGATGCAGACTCACACTAACTCTTTACCTTTTTACCTGTTCTATAACAGGATGGACAGATTCTTATTTTAATAAGAATAAATAAAAAAATACATAAATAAATAAACTAAAAAAAGTTGTATTCGAACCAGCTGATACAAAGCTACATTATTGAAAGAAAATAATAAAGCAACTTATTTATTTATTAATTTTATTTTTTTTATTGCCTTGGTTGTTGTACACTATGTAAAGTTCAACATTCTAGGGTAGCCGTGAAAGCTGGGTGTCCATTTTCTGGTACAGTCTGCAGCAGAAATGGTCATGTCTAATAAGGAATATGTGCCTGATGAGTGGGATGGAGTATAGATAGGTTGTTATATAAAAATTGAAGGAGAAAGAGGAAACACCTAAAAAGGCTGTCTGCTTTAACCTAAATGAAAAAAGACAAATAAACAACATAACTATTGCAAGTTGAGTGCCACCCCTTCCCCAAAAAGTGAAAAAAACATAGGGCAAAAGAATCCATGTGTATGCATGTTTGTGCAGGTTATACACGGATGATGGAAGGACACTAGGTGGTGTGGGACATATTTTTAATTCATTTAGTGTTACTGATTGAGTGCAGTGATGTACAAATATGTTGGAACCCAACATGAAATTTTAAACTTAGCACTGTCCAGTATGACTGTGCAGCAGTCAGTCAGATAGCAAATAAATTTTTGTTGAAGGACATTTTTGATAACATTGGCTAAATGATTGGGATTCTAGTATTACTGACACCTGCAGTAGCACTGGGATTGTGTCAGCTGACTAGTTAGCCTTTTGCTAAATCTGTCTCTTCTAACGGGATCTACAAACTCACATTCAGTATCTGTTATGGCTGTGCATAGCTTCCTCTGAGTGAGCGACACTGTATCTGATGGACTTTGCCTCGGTATGTTCTAAGTAGTGCTTCATTCCTGTTTATTTATTTATTTATTTTTGTATCCTTTTCTTCAGTCAACCACTTCATACCTCTCAAATTCCTACAGCAGGAAACCTGGACAAAACCATAAACAATGGGGGGGGGGGGGCAAAAATAGGAGCAATTTTTAAATATTACTCTTAAAATCTTAGAAAGTAGATAGAATAACAGGTTTTGCAATAGCATGAATTTTCTGAAGGGTATAAAGTCTGAAACTCAACTGTCTTTGACATAAATCTTCAATAATTTGTGAATGATTTGCTAGAAAACCACAATTTTATGAAAAATGGGCCAAAAATATGAGGCAAAAAATCTAGACATTCTGCAAAAATGGCTACAGTTAAGAAGTATGCAACCACAGTAGACTATCTGTTACCTCATCGGCACAACCCACACACCATTTGGTTGATTAAAGAGGTGGGAGCTGCTTGACAGACAGGCCAACAGTCAAACTGGTCTGGAAAATGTTTGGTCCTTAACTTCCTCCCTCTCTTGGTATTTGATGAATTTGCCATTGAAATAGACCCCATAATGATTGCTTACTAATGGTACCATGTTTCTACACATGTTGAATCAGACTTCAAACCTACATGCTGATTAGCAGACCAGAGCATACATTCTGGTCCCTTTGCTTCATGCCTTTATACCCATTATCTTCTGGCTGCCTGTATTCTAGAGAAAGCCACTTCTGTCCCACCACAAAATGGACAAACTGGCATCAGCCATCCTTTCACACCTTTCTGAGCCAGATTCTCTATTGAAGAGGTCACTGATTCATAGGTTCACAAGTACGTACTAGGCTAGCTGCCCTTGTGTGACATTTTAAGCCTAACCCATTTCTCTCAAAGGAGAGACTCAAACCCTCTATACTGTGTCTGTTAGGTGAACTCTTTAACCATTATGCCACCCAAAACCTTCTGCCAATCCCCAACTCCAGAAATCTCAGTCACAGCCAAATATCCATCTTTCGATATTACAGGTTATTGTTGTTTACCTTGTCCTCATTTCCTGGTTTGCTTCATTAGCAGAAGCTATGGTTCATTTCCTTCAAAAGTGTACTTGCCTGACTTAGTCACAACCTTAATGTACTTTTATGAAGGTGATTTATCTCTGATGATTCATATAGACCAAAGAACTTTTTAAAATCTAAATACTTTCAAAAACACATACATGATTAAATAAAGTAGTACTTATTTTTACTTAATTACAAGCTCTCAGTAACTTTTAGTTTATCATTTCCAACAATTACAACAGTTAACAGAGCAGATGACCGTGCAAATGATTCATAAGTAAATGAAACCAAGGTCCATATTTCACATTAATCATCTTCTCCAGCATTATCCCCTGTCTACAATGTCTGTGGACCAAGACTCTACTTCTCTCTTAACTATAAACTCCTAAACTTTAGCATTTTTTTCACTTCTCCAGTACTCAAGTCTAAAATCCCAAATGCTGCTTACTTGCTCTTCTCACTAATTCTTCTCCACCCTGGCCCTATTTTCCTTTTATATCCTCAAATTCAACACATTACAAATTACAGACTCTTAGTAAGTTTATTCCTTCCTTTTGCTATCCTAAATCTGTTACGGTTTCTGTCACCTTAACTTCTCATTGAAACATTCTGTTATCCATAAATCATCACTTATCAAGTGCAATCACTATAATATCACTACAATAGTCTATCTTCTCCTGCTTCGCCACTATGTCACTAGTGAACAGGTCCTTAATGCTCTCTCTAAGGCCAAGATGACTGTATCAATAGGCCCAGACAATATCCCAGGATGCCTTCTAAAATAGCATGAAACATGACTTATCGCACCCTCTGGAATTGCTATTTAACTGTAGTCTCCAAACAGGCTTCATGCCTCATGAATGGACAACAGCACCAGTAATCCTGCTGCACAAATGTGGATCAGCTACATACCCTGGAAACAACAGACCTATATGTCTTACTAGTCCTCTGTACAAAGCCATGGAAAGAATTATCATGGAAATGATCAATAATGACATAGGAAACCTCCAGACATTGGACCCATCCCAATTTGATTTCATAAAGGGCAGGTCATGTCTACTCAACCTGGTGGACTTCTTTGAGAAGCCAGCAAAGCAATGGATGAAGGCAAAAATGTTGACACTACCTACCTTGACTTGGCCAAGGCATTTGACACAATACCCTACTCTGTCATTGTTGACAAACTCAGGAATTTAGGTATAAATGCTTACAGAACCCTGTGGATAGCCAGCTGGCTCACAAACAGGACCCAGGAAGTTAGAATAGGGGAGTCCACTACTGCAAAGAGTTCAGTCACAAGTGGAGACCACAGGGATTGGTCCTGGTTATGCTCTTTTTGGCATTTATTCTCTGAATTTAAGGACAATATCAATGACCTCTGGATGACTAAATTTATAGATGATTGCAAATTAGGAGCAGTCTTAGAATCCACCACCAACATGAATGTTCTCCAGGAAGGGTTGACACAGACAAATAACTGGAGTCAAAGCCATAAATTAAAATTAAATGCCAAGAAATGTATGATAGTATCCTTCAAGAAGTCATCCACCCCTAGTAACTATCATATTGACAACATACCACTAAGAGCTGACCCAGTAGTCAGGGACTTGGGGACACATATAGATAGTAATCTAGCCTTCGACCATAACAATCGACAGCAGTGAGAAAATCATTCTATGTTGTGCAACTTATAACAAAGGTAAATAATCTAGGTCCAATTAATTCATTGTTCCTTGGCATTTGGCATTCATCAAACCTATTATTGAGTAGGTTTACTATTAAAATGTCGAACGCCACTCCATCGACTGTGCTATAGTCGGCAACGGAAGTTCGAAAACGTTGAATGTCGAAGTCAAAAAATCAATCTAGGAACGGTTTTAACATGGGACGAGGTAGGTGTTCAGTATTATTCTGAATTACAAACATCTCCCCTTCCTCGACCCATGTTAAAACCCATTCCTAGATTGTTTTTTTGACTTCGCAATTATCATTTTCGAACTTCTGTGTTCGACTATAGTACAGTCGACGGAGTGCCATTCGAAATTTTAATAGTAAACCATTGAGTACAATGCCTCCTTTGGTATGTACCTAACCAGGCACATCCAACACATGGAAAATCTGCAGAGATTCCTCACTAAAAGACTACAGGGCATAAGTAACATGTCCTATGCATACTACCTCAAGGCCCCTATGCTTGTATTCTATCTCCTACAGGGTGTTGAAGAGAGATCTATGCCTGGCATACAAGACATTGTCAGAAGCCATTCTTCTGGACCTCCTGCATATCCACAAAACAAAGAGCACCACAATTATCCATTCTACAGAATTAAACCTTGCCAGTGACATAAGTAGGACCTGCTGGAGAAACAGGTTTGTATCCCAGAGACTAACCCATCTCTGGAACAGGCTTCCCATCCATATGAAGCAGAGGTGACCTTAACTCAATTCATGTGTAACTTGGACAATTATATGGGGGATCAGGAACTTCATACCTGGTTTGGCATCCATGTCACTAATGAACACAGACAGCCTGTAAATGGTTCATTTCACAAGCCACTGCTTGTAAATGTTTCAACTCCCAAGTCCCCGCTTACACTTATCAAGGGTACAAGAACTTGTCAGAGATATGGGATGGATGGTTAGGTTTTAAAAGGATCTCGTGGTCATTAGCCTAGTAAACAACTATGAACCTATAAAGCTATATGATTTGAGCATGTTCAGCCATATCTCAAGTTTGGAGCAGGTTGTGTGATTCCATTTATTGAGTGGTGCAGGTGAGTTTACCAGATGGCATTTTTTTTATTTTATTTTATTTTTTTTTGCTTTCTGGCATTTCTAGAGGTAATTGTGTGTGTCCTTGGAGTTTAAGCCTGGTGATAAGAATTGTAGCGGCCTCTATCCTGGCTGTTATGGCCAACTTGCAACTTTCAGATACATTACAACTCCCCCCCCCACACACACACACACACACAGTCATTCTTAGCACAGACAACTCTCATACCCATCTACTGGTGCTTTATTGGCTGTACACACAAAAAGATGTCTGACTTTAAATAAAATATAAAAAACAGTCAATATTCCTTCTGGCTTCACACAAATGCACACGTTTTCTGCTTAACTTGAGCAAATGATAACAGTGTCAAACATTTTGATCCAAAAACTGCCCCTGTACCTAGAAGATAAACCCAGATTTATGAGGTTCATAGGTTGTTACTAGGTTTGGAGTCCAGGAGATGAATACCTCTCAACTGTACACTTTTTTGCAGAATGTCCAGATTTTTGCCTTACATTTTTAGTCCGTTTTTCATAAAATTATGGCTTTCTGGCAAATTAGTGGTAAATCATGAAAGCTTGAAGTTAGAAAATAATGACAGACATTTCAGTTTTAGACTTCATACGCTTCAGAAAATTCATGCTAATGCAAAACCTGTTATTCTATCAACTTTCTAAGTTTGTAAGAGCAATATTTAAAAATTGTCCCTATTTGTACCACTTTTTTCATGGCTTTATCCAGATTTCTTACTCTAAGAGGTTGAGAGTTATGGACTCCGACGATAGAATAGGGTTGAAGACGATAAACCCTGTACCCCAGGAACTACAGATCACATCATTATAGGATCATAGGAGGTTACTAGGCTATTGGCCCTGAGGCCCTAATAAGCCTATCCAAGAGTTTAGCCCATATTTAGACAAGTCAGCACCCAAAGCCCCTGTCCAGCAGGGACACAGGTGGAAACCTAGTGGTGTATTTTCTGTTTCCCATCCAGTTATTCATGTTGCTCTTATAAAGGGATAATGAGGTACTCTGCTTGACATGGATATGGAGTCTATTCCACAGATGCGGGAGTTTCTGGGACACAAATCTGTCCCACCAAGTCCTATTGATATCACAGACCAGGTTCAGGTTGCGTGTATGGGTTACTCGAGTGGAGCTTGACTTGTGGATATGCAGCAGTCCCATCAAGGCGGGGTCTGAGATTGCTTTGTATGGCAGACAGAGATCACCTCTAAGAAGTCTGTATGAAACTGAGTAGAAGGACAGGGCTTTTAGCCTATCTGTGTAGGGTAGGTGTTTGAGGCCCTGGATTCTCCTGGTGAAGAACCTCTGTGGTCTCTCCAGCTGCTGCATATGATTTGTGAGTTACATGCCGAAGGGGGCACTGTACTCAATAACTGGCATTATAAGGGAAGAATACAGGGATGTTATGACCTCTTTGCTCCTGGATGAGATACCCTTACTTTTGATATGGGCCATGTTAAAGCTTTCTGTACAACAGAAGCAACATGGTGGTCAAAAGTTAGGTTGCTATCAACCTGGGTGCCCAAATCCCTCACCAGTGATTTTGTACTTAGGACATTGTTATTAATGTTATAATATGTGGGGACATCACTCTCCCCAATGGGGATGATGATACTTTTTTTGGCATTCAGCTTGAGGCCATGGTTCTAGCACCAGTCTTTTGTTCAGTTGAGACCCTCTTGGAGGACATCCACATCACTTGGGGAATTGATGACTGCAACCAGCTTACAGTCATCTACAGACTTGGTCAGCCATAGTCAACTGGTTCTGGCCTGTACCTCAGAGAACTGCATCCCAAATAACAGAGGCCCCAAGACCAATCCCTGGGGTACGTTCACTCATTATGGGTCTACTGCTTGAGGTGGCTTCCCCTATTTTGATTAGGTGGGTTCTATCAGTGAGCCAGTTTACTAGCCATCTGGTAATATATGAATTGATACCTAGTTGACAGAGTTTATCTATTATGCCTGAGTGAGGAATAGTGTTGAAGGCTTTGGCCAGGTCAAGGTAGGTGGTGTGCACCGTGTTCCGCTCGTCCATGGCTTTGGTGACTGACTCAAAGAAGTTGCCCAGATTTAATATACATGACTTCCCTTTGACAAAGCCATACTGTGTGGGGTCAAGTGTTTTGAGGTTGTCAATGTCCCTGTTAATGAGGTCCATGATTATCCATTCCATTGCCTTGCAGATCAGGCTAGTTAGGCTGATGTGTCTATAATTTCCCAGATCGGTGGAAGCTCCACCTTTCTCTAAAGGGATGACAGTGGCTGTCTTCCACTAAGCTGGGACAAAGATGATACTCAGGCTTTGGTTGAATAGGGTGCCTAATGGTGCTGCAAGTTCATGCCTGAGTTCATTTAGGATGCAGCATGGGATGTTATCGGGTCCCATGGAGGATGTATTTTTTGCTTTTGAGAGGGCAGTGATGACCTGTTCTCTAGAGATAAGCAGTGGGGGGGGCAAGTACTGGGGATTTCCTGATTTACTGATGGGGGAGCAGAGGGGAGAAGTTTTTGCTGAATCTTTCAGACAGTAGATTGGCTATATCTACAGCATTTGTGTATGTGGTGTCCTTGACCACCAGTTCTGAACAGATCTGGGTGCTTCCTTTAAGATTGTGGACATATGTGAAGAAGGCCTTATGATTGTCTCTAGTAGATGTGGCCAATTTGTACTCGAAGTTGGATTTAGAGGATTTCACTAATGTTCTTATTTGCTTGTTCAGGCTAAGGGGAGATTGCTTCCAATTTGGCACCTGCTCCTTCTTGGTCCTGGACAGCAATTTTTTCCTTTTGTTATATAGTTTAGTTATTGCAGATGACCACCAGACAGGTTTACTCTTCCTTATGGAGGATGATTTTGTCCTGTCAGCTATTTCTGATTCCATGCATCTATATAAATGCTCTTATAGTACTTTGGTGTAGATTTGCACATTGGTGCCAGTTCCTACAGAGGGGGAGGGGATGTGAAGCTGTTTATACCATCCTTCAGGAGGTTGTAATCAGCTTTGGAGAAGTTTTTTTTGTTTGACCGTAGCTAGAGGGGGTCAGAGGAGATGGTGACTTTGAAATTGATTGCTTTATGATGGGATCTTACCAGGGAGGGTGATACTGTAGGGGTGCTGCAGTGGTTACTCATGTTGATTAAGACCAAGATATTATCACCTCTTCTAGGGGTATTGACTAGCTGTTCCAAGGCATTTGCAGTGACAAAATCGAGGAATCTCTGGGCATTTGTGCTCTGGCTTGAGTAGTTTCTCCAATCTATGGTCAGGTAATTAAAGTTACCCAGGATCAGGGTAAAGGGCTGAATCTTGATAGATTTGAAGAGGTCCAGATAGGTGGAGTGGGCATCTTGAGTCACATTTGGGGACCTGTAGCCAGCTAAGATTTAAGAATAAGAGTCTTGTCAATGGTTAACTGCACCTGGAGTGTCTCCTGTGTGTCATACTGTTTGACCAGCCTGGAGGTGTGTGTGTGTGTGTGTGTGTGTGTGTGTGTGTGTGTGTGTGTGTGTGTGTGTGTGTGTGTGTGTGTGTGTGTGTGTGTGTGTGTGTGTGTGTGTGTGTGCATGCATGTGTGTCTTTAATATATATTGAAACTCCACCTCCTTTGGCTTTGCTGCCCACAGTTTGGGGTCTGAATGTATGACAGGATGAGTAACCTGGTAAGGGTGGTGTGCTCTCCGCAGCTTTGAAACAGGTTTCTGTGACTGCACAAATGTCAGCATCTTCCAGGTTTAAGAATGTTTGCAATGAGTGTAGTTTCATGTTTAGACTCCTAGCGTTTAGCAGCATGGCCTTTAATTTGTTTTTTGTTGAAATTTTTATGTTGGTAGTATCGACCACTTGACTTTTCCTTTGCCAGAAGCCTGAAGCCCAAGTGAGACACGATCATATCTTCCCAGGCTGTCAGGTACTGGAACCCCCTGGAATGACACTAGTAACTAAGCCAATTGTGAAAGTCAATCAATTGCAATCTTACTGTCTCCAAGATTTTTAACTGTGTACATGTCAGATATCATGCTGCAATAAAATTGGCTACAACAGTTTATTTTGACACTCCACCCAACACACACACACACACACACACACACACACACACACACACACACACACACACACACACACACACAAAGACACCAACACCCTTAATAAACTAAATATACTTATTTTCCAATATTCAGGCAGTGAGAGGCATACTTCTTGTACATAAAATGTGGCTATATATTAATTGTATTGTTCATTTTCAGTTTCAGTCTCTCTCAGTCACCTGCAACAGCATAAACCAATAGGAAGAGTTCCTCTCTGCTTCATGCAGCAGCCCAATGAGATGTTTGTTTTGCACCATTGTTGATGTTCTCAACACAGCATAAAGAGATAGAATAAGGCATAATCTCCTAATTATGCATTGGGAGATGTGGAGTAAGTGCAGTACCAGGCTGTTCTGATAAACAACTTTGTTGCAGAGTTAGATGGTTTTCTTTTTAAGGAACCCAGGTTTCCTTGGATTCACTAGACAATCTTGAAATACTGAAATGTCGAATTGCTGTGGTAGCGTTGTCGACTCACAGTAAGCTGTTGTCCTGTTCGATTCTCAGCTAGAGCGTCTTCTTTGTGGAGACATGCATGAATAGGCCTACCTTCGTTGAAGGTTGTGTGTCTGGGCTGGCAACTCGGCACGTAAAAATCTACTGCCAATCATTAGTGGACCGGAGTTCCGCTGTGGTGACCCCTAACCGGGAAAAGCCGAAAGACCCAACAACAACAACTGAAATGACGAATTTCAGTATTTCAAGAATGAATAGTCGATAACCCACATACCTGAACACCCAAGACTGCGAATAGCACAATCGTGACCATACACACACAAACCAGCACATAAACACACACATACATACTCCTACCTAACTACACTAAAACAAACAAAACAGCACACATAAAAATAACATAGCACACAAACACATCTACCCTACCTATAAGCAGGAGGGCAAGCCCCCTGCACCCCCCATTTAGGGGGCTGCCCCCCACACCCCCCTACTTATATACTCTAACTCCAAGGTCACACTAAACACACAAACACACAAAAAAGCACCACTACATACACTCACATACACTAAAATCCCTACTCAATACCCTTAAACAAAGACCACTTACCTGAAACCCCAGATAAATCCACAAACCGCACCGCACGTCACAAGCTCAACACTATGATAGCTGATTCGACATTTATGCATTCAACGTAGTGCAGTTTTGCATAACTGCACTTTCGACTATTCAGTCTCGAAGTACTGAAATTCGATATTTCAGTACTTCGAGATTGTCTAGTGTATCCATTTCCTTAGAAGTCTGTGCATGCATCCAAGCACCAGGAATTACACAGAAAGTTGGAGCATCAACTATTATTTTTAATTTAAAAATAATATTTGCCTTTAGGTTTTCAGAAGAAAGTACAGTACTATTTTTAATGAGCAGGATGCAGCCAAGCAACCAGTACCATGAGACATCTCTGCCTGGCTTCATCTTCTGGATGAGAACCACCAGTTATTAGTTTATTGTGCCATAAACCATACTGTAACAATGCATTAATACTAGACTAATTCCTTGGGTGCTTTTTCTATGCATACTAGCTGCTTTTATCAAGTTTTGTTTTGATTTGACCATTGTAGAACATAATTTGTAATAACCCTTGGGATTCAATAAACTCTATGTAGGCTCTGTGTGAAGCCTAAATGGAGATTACATGTTTGCGTAGTTGTGTGTGGCAAGATGAAGCTCACAATGCATATTAATATTGTGCTGCACATCTAAGCTAGGTTTCGTGGTTGGCAACAGTCTTGCTGGCCAGGAAACCATGTCAGCATATATGGATATCAATTCTGTTTAAAGTACAGTGCCTACAGTCTGTGGATTTGCGCAGAATGTCACAGTGATCATCAGGGCTTCACAGATAACTGTTAAACTGTTAGTGCAACACATCTGCACAAAGGCTGACATAATGTGGGGACAGTTAACCAGAAATGGGACATATTTGACATAGATTTTGCATAGAAATGTGTTAGAATGAAACTGTAAACATACCTCTCAACTTATTTTAGCAATAAATCTGGACAAAGCCATAAATAATGGGGGCACAAAGGGACAAAAATACTGACAGATTTTTAATATTGCTTTTTCAAACTTATAAAACTGATGGAATAATAGATTGTACAGTAACATGGACTTTCTGTAGAGTATGATGTCTGAAACTCAAATGTCTGTCATCAGTTTCTGACTTCAATCCACAATGACATGCCAAAGACTTTTCAGAAAACCAAAATGTTAATAGGAAAAGATCAGAAATATGAGACAAAACCGAGAAATTCTACACAAATCAGGATAGTTGAGAGGTATAAACTCAAATGTATGTAATATTGACACACATCTGTCCTGAGATAATCCCAGTGATATGGCAGAAAGCTGCAAATTTGATAAGGAAAACATCTAGATATCCTGGGAATATCTGGACATTTGAGAGCTATAAATGCAAAGTACATGGTCCATACACAATACAGGACAGTGTATCTACAGTGCAGAGTATTGTGATGTCCCATTCCTGGCATTCTGTACAGAAGCACTGTAAATTATCTCTAATGGGACATGGACTGCCATGTAAAATGACTACTCAGAGGAAGTGTGTGTATTGAATTGGGACACACAGATGAATTGTAGGAATGAACACAGGGAAAGAGGACAGGTGAAACTACCTAATGTACAGCAGATGAGGGCATGCCAATGGAAGATTGAGGTAGAAGCAACATCAATCACATATCTATATGGCACTGTAGGAACTCTACAGTGGAAATGTGTTTTATGTGACTGCCACACAAGGTGACATAACAATTGGGAGGGAAATCTGTGTGAGATAAGCATCCTTACTTGAATAATGCAAAGAACATCTGTCAGGGATCTGACATACAATAGGGGTAGGGTTCATATTGTGAAGCTGTGCAAGGTGATATGCTTAAATATGAGGGTACTCTCAGCAGAGGTCTCCAGCAAGGTTAGCACAGGTAAAGGCTCACGGAAAGCATTACATGAACCAGCCACAATCATGGATAAGATTAGAATAATACCACCAGTAATCCCATGCCTCTGATATGGCATGTGTGATTTACAGTGATAAGAGATTAATCTGCCCACACACACTTGAAAAAATATTATGATAAATCCACACTGTCCTGACACTGTGACATCTGCTGGAGGTGTTAGGAGGGACACTGCTATACCTGTATGGGACAGTATGGGAAATACAGGCTAATTGCCTTGTGTGCATGACATATATATATATATATATATATATATATATATATATATATCTATATATATATATATATATATATATATATATATATATATATATATATATATATATATAGAGAGAGAGAGAGAGAGTTTTACTATTAAAATGTCAATGTGAGAATGTACGCATATGAACAATTCGAACTACAGATGTTTGAATGTTTCATATGCGTACATTCTGAATGCTTGAATGTTTATATTAGCGAATGTCCTGTGCATTCACTAATATAAATTCGAAGAGCTGTATAGAGATTGTGGTACAGTGCGGTTAGGAAAATTCATCCCGTTTCTCACTGTAGTGTGATCTCGGAGTTGGAATATATAGTTAGCAGGGGGTGTGGGGGTTGCAGAGGAGCTTACCCCACTGCAAAAACAGGATGTTCCTTACAGGAGTATGGGACTTCACAGCAAGGATGGCATATTTGTTAATTGCCGTAAAATGCTGAATTCGACATTTGTGACAATTACTGATGATTTCGGACATTCTGGACATCTGAAAATATGTATTTTCAGATCTTTTTTCGATTTTTAATTAACAATTTCTTTTTATTTTCAAAATTTTAATAGTAAGCCATTTTATATATATATATATATATATATATATATATATATATATATATATATATATACACATAGCACAATCCACACTGTGACAAGTTATATACATGCCATTTATGTTGTCAAACACATATGTATGTAGTGTGTACATAAGCAGAATAGGTAGCACACATGCTTGTGGTATAATAACTTGATTGCTGTTCTGCACCATCAGACAGTAATGTATATTCCACAGAAGAAATACCTAGGTGTGGCCAATAAGTTGTGTGACAGCAAACTGTGACAAAGGTGGTACACTTCAATTAATATCACTAGAAGGTGTGCAGGGAGGTATATGAAGAAGGGTGCATTGTACACAATTATTGGTGTGATGAAGGCTGGGAACCATGAAGGGATTTATGGCCTCTGTTGTGGATGTCCTTCACATACCCAATACTTGTGTTACATTCAAGGGAGTAGTCAGCACTATGACCACATGCTGGTGGATGTACCACTTACCATCTACCCCAGCACACAGGTCACATGTCACATGCCTATTGATCTCATTATAGGCTATGATGACCACATGTCCACATTATACTTGGATGGTGTATTTGTTTCTTGAATTAACAAATCCCCCTCCCATGTTTTTTGTCAGTGCAGACATTGTCATGCCTGTGTCAGCAGTGTTTGGTGTTTGTTGCTACTGTCTGTATTATACTAATATCACAGTTGAATTCCATGATTGCCCACTTTCTGTAGTCCTTCAGGCAGCTGTTTGGACAGAGCATGCGTGTGTCATTTGTGATGTCCATTACATAACTAATGGACAGGAAAGGGCCTAACAGACAGCCCTGGTGCATGGACCTGATCACTGGACCTGAAATATTTGTCACGTCACACATTTCAGCATAGTGAGATGCCATGTATGTGATACACTAATCTACCCATTTGGCAATATTGCAGTTTATGGCCACATGTGATAGTGTTGATTGAATACCTCAGTGTGGATTTATGTCAAATGCCTGGACATGGTAAAGTTCCACAAGATGATACTGTTGTCATCATGCATGCCCTTGATGACCTCTTTGAGGACATCTTTCAGATGTAACAAACATGATGCAGCATTAACAACTCACACAGGTCTGTTGCACACAGCCAGAATGTTACTAGTGTACATGTAGAAGAAGTACGTGATCACATGTTGGTCTACTTCACAGTCATGGAGAGTCAGGATGTCTCTATACATACATACATGCATCAGGTGTTGTCCCTCCAACTCAGATGGATGCATGTTGATGTTCACACTTGTATGGGAACATAGTCTGTGTGAAGGGTGTGTTGAAGTCTGCATTCAACTGTATCAGGGAAGTGAATTTTCTGAATCACACCATATCTGTGATGTTGTCACATGCCATTGATTCCATGTGATAGGCCTGGATGAAGGTTAGAAAGTTCAAACTGCCTATCATGATCTGGCCTAGGGTTTTAACACATTCCCCTGGACATTAATCATTAATAAACCCTCCCAGCTGGCTATTATCCCTTATGTCAGTAGATGGCTAACCAATTGGCTCACCTACAGAACACATACTGCGAAAGTTGATGATTAAAACTGTACTAGTAGAGCTGTCACCATTAGCAAACCCAGGGATCTGTGCTTGGTCCTTCACTGTTTGGACTCTTCTTTCTTGACAGTTCAGGCTAAAGTATATGGCCTTTGGTTTACCAAGCTTGCTGATTCTTGCATATTGGGTGCAATCATTGAGTCCATCAATGATGAATGCATACAGGAGGAGCTAACACATCCAAATGAATGATAACAGAGGCACATGATCTACAACTAAATGCTGAAATGTGTCTTTTTTATGTTGTCCATCTGAAAATTGGAATGACATGTTAAGCACAACACTAACAACAGTCCTGCTTTACTGACATACAGTGATGCCAGTACTGAGAACACATATAGAAAGCACTCTGAAATTCGACCGCCAAGTGTTCACACTGGTATTGAAAGCCTATGTTGAACACATCATAAATCACCCCACCATATTCATATAATAGGATAATATGATTGTATGGCACTGTAGTTAAACATCAGCAGAACTGTGACAGAGTATAATGCTCTCTTTTGCATGTATCTAACCAGACAAATGCAGCAGCTGGAGACACCACAGGCCTTTCTCAGTAAAATAACACAGGGCTTACATACCAAGCCATGATGTATGCATATAGAGTTAAAGTCATGTCACTGTAATCTGTCTGGTATAGAATAAGGTGACATCTGCCTGGCTTCCAGGCCAGTGTCTGACCCTGCTCATGTGGGAGTATTGCATGTCCAAAAATCTGATATAGCTGATGACATCAGCAGTGTCTGTTGAGAAGAATATATAAATAATAGTGTCCCACATGCTGGTGTAAAATGTTCTCTGTAATGTCAAGCAAGAGCTCTCTCTCTCTCTCTCTCTCTCTCACACACACACACACACACACACACACACACACACACACACACACACACACACACAGTTGACTGCAGTGAGAAGAGAACCCCTACCTATCTAAATACATAGACTACAGAACTCAGCACTTTATGCATGCACCATGGCACAAGTCTGACTTGGAATGCTTCATAAATTGACATAAATGGCATATTCTAAATTAAAAAACAACTCTGATAAGTTTCAAGAGTTGTGCTTATAGTTTGCAATGCTTAAAAGCATAACAAACCTTAGAATGGTGGAAGGGTGAATTTTAAAAGATAACATATAAAAGAAAAGACATTAATATAGTAACATAAATCTCAGTCATATGATTTTTTATTTTTGTAATGTTAACTAGGGTCTAGTGTAAAAGTCATACACTTTGCCTTTATTTTTACTCTAAAATGCCTTGGTCCCAGATCAAGGTATAACTGCATGCTGCTTTATGGCTTAACTAGTCCACCAGTATATTTCTGGTCCCATTAATCATCTCCAGTATCTTGTTTTTTTTTTTTTTTTGTTACTGTTTTGTTTTTGTTGTTGTTAGATTTTGCACTTCTGTTTCTGAATCCATTGTGTCCCGCAATCCTAGTAGAAGTGAATTACAGAATTTTGCATGCAAAAATTAAGTTAATTATATATCCAGATTTTTACCAATGCATACTTACATTTCAAGAGCCTTTGCACAGATTGTTGAAGTCAGCCCACTGAGAGGTATGCAACAATAGCATCTGCGGATTAATTAACCTAAGACCTCAAAGTGAAGATAACTGTACTATACAACTAAAACAAACCGGGTTATCACTGACATGGTGTTTGTTTATTTGAATGGCATCCTTGATATATAAGCTTATGAAATTCAACACTTTCCCCTTTTTCACTGGAGAAGTAAACAAATGGTACACAGTACAAAGCCCAGTTTTTCATCACTTTCCCCCTTCATATGGAAAAATTTCATCCTAGGACACGATTGTGATATTAAGGAACTTCAGCAAAAGGAAGTGTATAAATATTCAAAAATGAATAAATAAATGAAAGCATTGATTAATTAATTAATTAATTAATTAATTAATTAATTAATTAATTAATTAATCAATAATAATGCATATAATTATATGTGACGTAATACACTACTACTTAATAGCACCCAGTGTTGATTATACTGCTGTAAAATATGCTTGTCTGTTTCATAATCATCTGCTTTATTTATCATCAGTTTGAATGTAATGCTGATAATTTTACAATAGCATTCTGTTTGTTGTATAATTTCTTTCCCATGGGGCTTTCCAACCCAGGCCAATGTTAAAAAAGGCATTTATTTCTCAGTCTGACTTTCCTGGCAAACAAACACAATTAAATAAATATATAAATATGGGAATATATGAAGAATCGTCAATAAAACATATACAAATGAGAATAAAGCTCAGTAAGGAATAATTTATAAGAGTAAAGCTAATACTGAAAGCCAACTTGACAGTCAGGAATAAGGGCCAAGCTATAAATCAAGCTCCTCTTCCTGTTCTAATTTACAGCTTTGATGTAACTGACTGAGCCCCAAAAGTATTCAAGCAGTTAAACACAAAATCAAAAGAAATGAATCATGCTAATCAAATGTATATATAAAACAACAGTGTATTCCATGATTATATATCCCTCATTCTGAAGGAGGTATGGACCTCTTCAAAACAGATTACAAGTGTAAATCTATTATAATGTGGGACTGCATACATATCTGCTGATCCCAGCAGATCCAAACATAGTGAAAGTTTTAATGCATGAGGAGAAGACATGTAAAATAACATCTTTTCTTAGTTTAGCAGAAGCATTTTGGAATAAAATGAAATGGGAAAAAACAGAAGTAGGCAAAAAAAAAAACAGCAACTAAATGATCCAAAAAGCAAAAGAAAAAAAATCTAAGGAAAAATGAGCAGAAGAGAAGGAAAAAAAATTGGAAAGTCCGTAGATATAGTAGCAAGTATATAAATCTTCTACAACAAATCATGCTGACCAAGATTTGACATAGGAATGGTTAAGGAGAGGTGAACTGAAACCGAAAGATGAAAGGTTAATAATAGTGGCCCAACACAGTGGGCTATGTGCACTTTAGTTTACAAAGTCTGTTGAAAAAGTGGGAGAAGCAGACAAAGGCAGATTTTGTAAAATAGGACTGGAAACAGTTACGTATCTCATTGGTGTAATACATTCATTGCTGAGGGTCTGTATACTGAAAGACACAATAATGTGGCAAGGCTGTTACACTGTGGATTGTGTAAACACAGCAATATAGAAATAGTTCAAAAGCATTGAAAATATGGGCCACAAAGCATCGCAATGAATGATGAAGTTTACGTCACATGGAATCACCCATTGCCAACAGTTCATGAAATGGATGTGAGAAAATCAGTTATAGTAGTCCATAAAAAAGATAGAAGTAGTGCTGATCATTGATATTGCTTCAGCCAGAGATTATAGTGTCTTACATGTGGAGAGACACAAAGTCTTAAACTACAAGGATTTGCAACAAAAAATGAGAGCAATGTATAAGAAAGGTGCCAAGAGATGTTACTATCCAGCCAATCAGTACATAACATGTGATGTCCACTAGTCTTCTCTTGACTTAGTCCTCTAGTGGACTTGGATTATTAGATACTGAGTTTAGGAGTGGTCTTCCATGGTGGTGGTCTCCCACTGTGCAGCAGGCACTGTAAGACCTCCCTTCATCTGCTGCAAATGCACTATGGGGAGCACCTGCTGGAGAACAATGAGGGTCTTTTTAACACCAGAGAAAAACAAACCAGCTCAAATAAACAGACTGAATAATAACAGGTATTACTGAAAAGCTTCCATCTTTCACAGTAAAAACCTCCTCAGATCAGAAGCAAGTAGCAATATAAAACAACATACATAGCACCCATATCATGTGATATCTCCATAATCAAGTGAAAAGCATCTTAGTAGTATTTATATTTCTGCAGTAATAGTTTGACTACTGTTTTTATACAAATCTTCTCAAACTAGGACGAGGATTTTGTAAATATATATCTACTTCTGTTTTTATACTAACTGCTTTATTTAAACCAGGATGTGCATCTGCAATGTTACAGTTGTTCTTTTTGTAAATATATACATAAAGGAATTGCTAACATTTTCATACACCCAGTTATGAACAAAAGATCCTTGGTATTCATTAACAATTGTGTAGGCTCACGCAATCTACATGAATACAGCACATAGCGTAATTAGCAGCAGAACTCATTGAATGTGCATGCTGCTCATCATGTTTACATGTTTCTGAGCACTGTTTTGTGGACAGCTGCAGTGTTGGCAGCCATAAAATGATGCTGGGAGCATGAGCACATGACATAAACAGCAACACTCCTTGCCTGTAAGCAAATGTATTATGTGGGCACACATGCATAGTTTATATGAAGTAAGAACAAGTTATTTCTAATCATACAGATGCTAGTGATGTTTAACTGGGATAGTTTATACAGAATACATAGTTAATAGTGCAGGGATAAGGATGAAGGGAAGGTAAAAGGAAAATATGCACTTAAATAAATCTTTCAAATGTGGTGATGTCTCAAAGAAACATTTTTTAGATGACTATATTGATGGTAATAATTAATAATCCTATTTCCAATAGTTTACCCATGTATATAACTTAAAATGGATACAGTGTCAATGGATGTGAGAGCGACACCATGTAACATCGAAAGAGATGGGAGTAAATGTATTATCAATGCTGATCACATGCTGAGTTTAGATAGTAGTTAGCAAGGACAGTGGATACATTTGGGTTACTCACATACAGTGCAGTTATTGAATATGACATGTATATACAGGGAATGTATTTGGGATAACTGAATGTAGTGTTGCATCCTCCACTTCCTCTTTTATAAGCAAGGCATGAGCCATACAGCAGTTGTGTCATGTACAGCAGAAAAGGACATGTTTTACCATTTCTCATCATTGGACAACCATATATCTTGGTGTAAATTACCTTGACACATGTCTTAGATCTGCATGTGTTTTTTATGCATGTGCATCATAAACAGTAACATGACAGGAATCAAAATACAAAAGTGACAAATGACAACACAGATCTGATGACATTGTAGTAGTTCAAGGTCTCTGTCTGTAAATGTAGTGCATCCAATACAGGATTATACTGGGCATGCTCACGTAATAGCAGGTACACTACACAAACAAACAAGAAAGTGTCTGAACACAAGCCCAATCATGCTTTATGATGATCTGGCATCATGCCATACAGGAAGACATATCATGTAAGTTGTCATGTCCAGAAAAGCTATACAGTGTGAAGTAAACAATTACAGTAATACATAAATGTTTGGAGGAAGACATGCAATATAGTGCATTCTTATTTAAAGATTAAGTAATGCCTATGAACAATGACATACACAACATTTGCATCTTGGCAGACTCAAACACATGCCAGGACAGATATCAGAAAGCTGTGCATTAACCTGTGACACCACAGAAATATACATACTGTGTATGTCATGACAAACACGCTGCAACGACATACAACACTTCCGTATTGTAATGGTTCATAGGTTCATAGGTTCATACTAGGCTATCTGCCCTAGGGCATTTATAAGCCTAGCCAGAGTGTGTTTGGCTTTCGCCACCCATTTTAAATTAATTTTGCTAGGCCCTTTTTCGAGGTTAGTATACTGTGCCTCTGTCTAACAGTGACACAGAAGTGATACCCGGGGTAAACCTACGATCTCCCATCCACTCATCAAGATTCCTCTTGAAGAGAGTCAATGAGGGACTCTGCCTAACCTGGACTGGGATTTTATTCCAGAGTGAAGGGAGCCTCTGGGTTATGAATCTGTCCCTCCAGCATGTCCTATTTATTTCAGTGCTGAGGTTCAAGTCTCTCGAGCGCGTAGCTTGATGGGATTTGGATTTTCTGAGGTGCAGCATGTCCATTAATTCCGGTTGGACATGGCTTTATACGTCAGGCACAGATTGCCTCTGAGCAGGTGGTATGCCACTGAGTAGAGCTGGAGTTTCTTTAACCGGGCAGCATATGGCATCTGTTTGAGCCCTTTGATCCACTTGGTGAGGTACTTTTGGGGTCTTTCCAGTTGCTGCAGGTGTCTGGTAAGGTACATCCCAAAAGGGGCATTGTACTCAATTATGGGCCTGATGAGGGATGAGTAAAGAGGCATGATGACCTCCTCTGATCTAGATGTGAATCCCTTCATGATTAGGTGGGCTATATAAACTGTTTTTCTAACCACTTTGGCCATGTGGTTGTCAAATGAGAGATTGCTATCAACTTGGGTCCCCAGGTCCCTAATTACTCCTTCTGTACTTAATGGATTACCACCTATGTGGTAATTTGTGGGCACTTTGTTTTTGCCAAAGGGGGTGACTATACACTTTTTGGCATTTAGCCTGAGGCCATGGCTCTGGCACCAGTTGTCTGTTTCTATGAGGCCCTTTTGGAGGATGCTTGTGTGGGCTGGAGAGTCGATTATGGTGCCCAGTTTGCAGTCATCTGTGAACTTGGTCAGCCACAGTCCTTCCGTGTTGGCCTGTACCTCTGAGAAATATATACTGAACAAGAGAGGTCCCAGGACTGAGCCTTGTGGGATGCCACCTGTAACTGGTTTGGAGTCTGACATGGCTCCAGCAATTCTAACCATGTGGGTTCTGTCCTTGAGCCAGTTTGCAACCCATCTAGTGACATAGGGGTTTATATTTAAGCTGGTGAGCTTATCTATAATGCCCAAGTGGGGTATTGTATTGAAGGCTTTTGCGAGGTCCAGGTAGGCTGTGTGGACCACATTCCCCTCGTCAATGGCCTTGGTGACTGTTTCAAAGAAATCGACCAGGTTTAAGAGGCAGGATCTGCTCTTAACAAAGCCGAATTGGGTAGGATCCAGTGTCTGTAGGTCCCCAATATCTTTATTTATGAGGTCCATGATGATCCTTTCCATAGTTTTGCAGACCAAGCAAGTCAGGCTTATGGGTGATAGTTTCCAGGATCCGTTGAGGCACCACCTTTGTGGAGAGGGACCACTGTTGCTGTATGCCACTCTTTGGGTACATATCCTGTAGTAAGGCTGAGATTGAACAGTAGTTTCATGTTTGGGGTTAGCTCAACTTGGAGTTCATGTAGGACGCAGCCCGGGACACCGTCTGGTCCCAATGATGCTGTGTTTTTTGATTTGGAGAGGGCGGCTCTTACCTGAGCATCTGAGATGTCAGGGGGGAAGCACTCTGCTGGGATAGATATTTGCCCTTTTGGTGAGGAGGGGGTAGAAGTTTGTGCTGAAACTGTCAGCTAGGATGTTGGCAATGTCTGTGGGTTCGGTGTATTTTTTGTCATTTTGGGCTAATTCTGAGTATATCTGGGAATTCCCACCCAGGTTCCTAACATAACTAAAGAAAGCCTTGTGATTATCCTTAGTGTCCTGTGCAATTTTTCTCTCGAAGCTGGCCTTAGACGATTTTATGAGTGCTCGTAGTTTTTTGCTAATACTGATCAGAGATGCCTTCCCTTTTTGAGATTTTGCTCAATCATGTAGTAGCTTCCTCCTTCTTTTGTATAGTTTGTTTATGGCTGGGATCCACCAGACAGGACGTCTGCCTTTTGAGGATTGGGTCTTGGTTTTATTTGGGATTGCATGATCCATGTATTCCTGAAGGTGTTCATAGAATGCATTTATAAAGGATTCTGCGGTCTGGGCCGTATTTTCCACAGGCCCGGGGGCTTTGAAGGATTCCACCTCGGTTTTAAGGCGTGTGAAATTTGCTTTAGAGAAGTTTTTCACTGTGGTTTTCTGGGCAGTGGATGGGGTCGGGATGTGAATATCCAGTGAGATTAGTTTATGGTCTGATCTTACCAGTGAGGGATACACTTCTGGTCTGGAGCATAGACTCCTCATGTTTGATCAGGTCCAGTATGTTTTCCCCTCTTGTGGGAGTGGTAACAAGTTGTTCCATAGCATTTAAGTTTATAAATTCTAGGAACCTTTGGGCTAGGGTGTTGGAGCTAGAGTAATGCTCCCAGTCTATGTTTGCGTAGTTGAAGTCGCCCAATATAATGGTGTTTGGAGAGACCTTCATATTTTCCAGTGTACTCAGGGAGGCCGAGTGGGGTTCCTGGGTTTGGGAGGGTGGTCTGTAGCAGGCTATAAACTGGAAGGCAGTTTTACCCACTGTTAGCTGCACATGGATAGTCTCTGATGCTTTGTGCTGTGCCACCAACCTGGAGGTGTGGGTATCTTTGACGAATATTGATACTCCCCCTCCTTTTGTGGTTCGGTCCAAGTTTTGGGGCCGAAAAGCATGGTATGAGGTATAACCTGGTAGTGCTGGGGTGCTCTCAGGAGCCTTGAACCAGGTTTCTATTACTGCACAGATATCGATGTTTTCCATGCTAACGAGAGTTTTGAGTGCATGCATCTTGAGATTTAGAATTCTGGCGTTGAGTAGCATTACTCTTAGTTTCTTATCCCTTGTGATACCTATGGAGGTGAGTTTGTCTTTTGAGCCTTGCCTAAAAAAGACACTATGGGGGTAGCAAGAGCCTTTGCCAATATCCGAAAGCCCAGGGGTGACAGGTGCAAGCCGTCCCTAGTGAAGCATCGTGGCTTGTCGAGCACGTCATCCTAGGCTGACAGGCATTGGATCCCCTTTGAATGACACCAATACTTAAGCCAGTTGTTGAAATTGATCATCTTGTCTTCATATTGTGGCATCATTCTTGGTGAGGGTAAGATGCTACTCAAGGTCAGGATCATACCAGCCTGGGCTACATGCTCAGAGAGCACCTCTATGTCTCTTTTCATGTAGTCCAGGTAGGTACGTCTCAGGTCATTCACACCAGCATGGACAATGAATGACTCATATTTGTACTTGCCTTGGAGTGACCTGACTGCTTGTGTTATGTGGCGGATCCTAGCACCCGACAGGCAGCTCACCGTGACCTTCTCCTTGTTCAGCCTGGTGAGTGGGACATCAGTGTGTCTGCAATAGAGTCACCTATTACAAGTGTATCAGGTGTGTTGTTTAGCCTTAAGGGCTGTGACTGTTCGGCACATTGGCTTTGTGAGCTCTGTGTTGCACGCGTTTTGTTTTGGGGTAGTGGTTGCTTGGGTGTCTGCTTTGGAGGTCTCTGCTGCTTAGGCAGATTTTTATTTCGAGCCTCCGAGTATGTTTTTGTGTGTTTATGTGTTTGGTTTGCTGTCATGGTAGGTCTGTGTGAGACTGGAATTGTAGTGAGTGTGGTTTCCTTCTCCTCCTGACTGGTTACACCAGTACTGAGTTGAGAGAGCTTAGCCTCCAGTTTGGCTATATGGTTGCATCTCTCACATGTGTTGGAATTTGTTGGGAGGAGGAGAGGGTTGTCTGTGTACATGAGAAAGTTGTAACATTGCCTCAAGATTCCCAGATTCACCAGCTGGACTGGAGAGGAGATTGACAACTGACCTTTGGACATGCTAGAATAGTATTGGGAATTCCTTTATAATTGAACAAAATGGCCAATGGGAACAAGGTACTCAATGGGAGTTTGTGAGGGTGTAGTGCTTTTAATTTTTTAGTGCTGACTTATATAATTGCTTTAGTGAGCAAGTGCCAGGTAACTTAAATGCAATGTGTTACAGGTAACTTAAATGCAAAAACAACAAACAGTAACTTTCTTTCAAGTGAAACAAGGAAATAAGTACAGTAAGCAATGCAGATATCACTAGGGATCCACAGAAGCGCTGAAAAGCCGCATTTTAGGTGGAATTAGCATTTCAGGGAAATAACAAGCAAACAAACAACAAGCATACAAACAAAGCTAGATTCAGCAGGCCTGAATCTAGTCTATGCTACAGTAAACAAGATGTACCAATTTCAGTAAGAAACAGTTCAAATATGCAGGCACTATAAGCCTTTAACCAGAAATTCCCATCTCAGAAGGGCAGAGTCCAGCCTCTCCTCCAACAAGAGTGCAGACCATGAACCTTCTTAATGTAAAATAACTGGCCTGAAGCTCAAGTGCTTAAACCAGAACTAATACACTTTTAGAATAACAGACACTGAGCCCTCAATCAGCAGTTCCCAACTTAGAAGGATGTAAGCTACCTGTCCTGCCAACACAGTGCAGGCCACAAACCTTCCTAATGTAAAATAACTGGTCTGAAGCCCAAGTGCTTAATCCAAAAGACTTAGAATGATAGCTACACTTTAATCAAGTTACTACCAAGCAGTAATAAATACAATTGAATACTATAAATAATGCCTGGATTAGTGCTCAAGTTATACAAGCAAAGCTAGATTCAGCAGGCCTGGATCTAGTCTATGCTACAGTAAACAAGGTGTACCAATTTCAGTAAGAAGCAGTTCAAATATGCAGGCACTATAAGCCTTTAACCAGAAATTCCCAGCTCAGAAGGGCAGAGTCCAGCCTCTCCTCCCACAAGAGTGCAGACCACGAACCCTCTTAATGTAAAATAATTGGCCTGAAGCCCAAGTGCTTAAACCAGAATTAATACACTTTTAGAATAACAGACACTGAGCCCTCAATCAGCAGTTCCTTACTTAGAAGGATGTAAGCTACCTGTTCTGCCACTACAGTGCAGACCACAAACCTTCTTAATGTAAAACAACTGGTCTGAAGCCCAAGTGCTTAAACTAAAAGGCTTAGAATGAGTTACACCAAGCAGTAATATATACAATTGAGTACTTTTAAGATGACACAAAAGCAAAATAAAGTAGGAAGAAACAGAAATACAATAAAAGCAGATACATTTTTTTTTCACAACTGAACTTCTTAGGTAACAGAAGGTTGAAACCTGAGACAGCTTTTAAGAAAGCAATCTGAAAAGAACCAATGAGGTGCTTAGTCTAAGCTGTAGTCCAGGTGACCTCAGTCAGCCAATGACCTCAAACAATTCTCTCTCACTGAAATGCTGATGGCTTTGGCTAAACCAAGATGTCCCTGAATATGTGCTCAGACACACAGCCTCCACAAACACTAGGCCCAAATACAAGCCTGAATATGAAAATGCTACAAATATCCCCACTACTTAGAACAAACTGCAGAAATGTTTCTCACAGCTGAAAAGCAGCAGTGAGCCCTTAAATGAAAGTTTTAAACAGCTAAAGGAGCCTCTAGAAAAAGAGTTTAACTGCAACAAGTTATCAGAAACAAACAACCCAACAGATGCTTAATAAAAGTGGATAATTTCCAGTTAATACTTCACACACAGTGAAACTAGCTAGAAAAATACACAGTACACAAAGTGCTATAAATAACAAAGAAATAAAGAACAAAATAAACAAAAAACAGGATACTTAATGTTATATATTATAGCTCTGAGTTTCCTCAGTGTCCTTCCTTTGATTAGCTCAGTGTGAAATGGATCCCCTACCATGGTGGGTATGGATCCCCTACCATGGTGGGTAATATCTTAAAAATGTTGCCCTATGACTATGCCATAAATTCCTATGCCTAAGCCACTCCTGCTGACACAGTTATGTGATAGACAGATGTTACCAGATTCAAACTCCTCTGCTCACACTACATGGATGCATTGACTATGTGTGACACATGACACAGCAATGGAATTTGTCACAAATAAATGAAAATAATGTCTGAAGTTATAAAGGGCATTTGTGGATAATATGTACAATAAGGTTTTATTAGAATGATACTAAGGAGGTAACAATGTTAATGTTCAAACAACTGTGAGCACTGCATTATTAAATGTTTCTTGGCCAAGAAAGCTGTTCCTGTTATTCTGTTCAGCAACCTTGTCCCACATTTGAAGCATGCTGTATCTGTGTAGATATGCTATATAAGTCATTACTCAATGCATATGATGCAGGAGCACTCACTCCATGATGTTTGCAGAAGAACTGTTTTACTGGTAGGATATTACAAAAGGACTCATATTTCATTCTCCAAAGTAAAAATTGAGAATAATAACTTCATGCAGTGTTGTTTGTGTGATGTCAGTGCATTCAAAGAATGTTACCTTTGGCTAGGACTGAACAGTAAGCTATGAAAATCCACCATCTATAGACGTGCATAAATGGCATGTGCTACAGTGGAAATCTTAACAAAGATGTGAGACTCCACCTATGAGAAGTCATTACCCCATTTGATTGTTTTGCAAACTGATGAGATAAAAGGGCTGTGAGAGGTTTCTCCCACTGTAATTGTAGTCATTATATGATGTCATTCATGAATAAGTGTATAATGACATGCAATGTTTAAATTAAAGTCAGCCAATGTAGTTTTTGAACATTGGCAGATACTACATGACATACTGGGAAGAAGGTGCTACTAGTGCTATAATTGTGACATATTTTGGTCTTTGAAGCCATGGCATCATGTTATTGGTGCAAGGGATGTGTGTGCCTATAATTTTCTATAAAATAATGTTGCTATATATGTGTTTCTTACACAACATTGTCTGCTGCTAGGTATACCCAGACACAAGTGATGAATAATAGAGTTGTCACTGTGATGGTAAAATAGCAATAATGCACAATGTGTCGATAATTATAGATTCAAACACGTACTTTATTGAGGCTACAGCATACAGAACATAGTCTCATGTCCTCACAACACAGAAAAACCCTCAGTAGTTTTCATGGGAAATCTAAATGTCAGCCCATGGCATCATCATCATCATCATTCTCTAATAAAGCATTTCTGTTTGTAAAATGAGCAGAAATTGTTGTAGTATGAATCCCAAGTCATATATTTACACAGCAGATAGATAGCTAACGACATTGTCACCTACCTGTACATTCACAGATATACTGACACAAATGACTACCTAAGATTGTAAGGTTCAGAAAACTGCATGCCATACAGGATGCTTATTTTTACAATTGTGACAGTGCACATTTGAATGGATAACATTATCATTCTTTCATATGTTGACATTCTTCTAAAAATGTATGAAAGTAGTTAAAGTACACAGTAATATTATACAGCTAAACACATTACATGCAATAGAAGCCTTTTCTATACAGCAAGACAGACAAACACACATAAACAGTAGCCAGTCATTGCTGGATTTAAACCATCGCCCTCTGTACTTATGCAGTCGAGAGAGAACAGTATCAACAGCCAGTGCCACAGAGAAACTCATGTAAGTATTTTAAGGTGGTTGAGATCTGATAGCATGATGTAGGCATTGCATTTCCAAAACTGTTTATTGGCTGGGCATAACACTAATCTGTAGGGTAATCCTCCCCCTGTGAAAACACATCTCCTAAGTGGAAGTTCACATAAGGAGCGTTGTCACAGACACAATTGTACATGACAGTACACATATTCCAATTATTTATTCAATTTTGGATTTGAATACCACTATCTATCTATTTATACCCTCTATACAACACAGAATTAACTGCAGCACCACAAGAAAAATCAAGGGCCCAGTGTGACTTTTGGCATGCTGACCTCATCACTGGGATGAAGCGACGATGTTTGTGGTAAATGTGGGGCCTTTCCCTAAATAGAAGTTGATACAGCACATTTATTCAAGAAGCTATATGTACCTGACATTGAAGCCACACACACAAGTTTCCCACTGTGAGTGGTGAACCTCCTACCAATATAATTATACAGTCTATTGAACACAGGATTAGCTGCAAGCAGCACTGGACAATCATGACTCTTAAGGGGAACGAGTACACTTTTGACAGGATGACATCATCACTGTCTTGCAGAGAAGTTTGTATTAAAAGTTGGATAAACTGGAGTGTGAGCTCTACCCAACTAAAGTATTCTCCTGAGTGCAAGTGGACATAGCACATCTATTGTTGAAACTTTACTTCCATGACACTACAACGGCATAGACACATAAGTTCAACACTGTCAGATTTGAACCACCTACCTTACCAGTGTCACAATTTAGAGAATATAGTATTAGACACAAGCACCACAGGAGAAGTCTGCATCTTACAAGGAGAAAGTGCACTTTTATCAAGATGACTTCACCCTTGTTTTGCAGAGGAGATGCTTATAATAAAATTGGGATAAGAGGATGATGGAACACTTGCCCAGATTAAAATTTTCCCCTGATTGAAGCTGATACAGAATGTCTGTTCAGGAAGCTATATGAACCAGACATTGCAGCCACACACAAAAGTTCACCACTGTGAGATATGAACTCCCTATCCACCTATTTATGCAATCTAGAAAGCACAGCATTATGGGCAAGTGCCACAGAAGAATCATAACTCTTAAGGGGAGAGAGTACATTTTGACATGATGATCTCATCACTGTTTTACAGAGAGGATGTTTCTTTTAAAAGTGGGATAAATTGCAGAGGGAGTTGTGCCCAAAGTTATATGCATTCTTTTCTGTGGATATTGACACAGCAGATTTGACTTTGAGATGTTACTTACCGGTCACTGCATCCCCCCCCCCCCACACACACACATACAAGTTCCCCATGGTAAGAACTGAACTTCCTATCTACCTGTCTAGTGGCACAATCTAGAGAGCCAGGTATTAGTCAGAATTGCTACTGAAGGACAATAAAAACTTATTGAGAATGAAGGGGTGAGGAGAGACAGACAGAGATGGAGAGAGGAATAGCAACATATTTTTTGTGGGACATGTATTACCATCGGTATGGTGTGTTAGTCTTATTATTTCCTCATTATTAATCTTGCAAGCTCTGTACAATAAAGTGCTACAAAGGGAGCAAGAAGGGGTAGGAAAGTGCAACCATCATTAATACATTAGTAGGATAAAGGTGGCTTACTAAGTCAGCCTGTTGGGGGTGGAATGTCTTAGCAAAGCTTTTTTGCTGCACTATTCATATGGTATGTTATTGAAATGTTGGAAAGGGAGATAAATACAGATGTTTGCATTCAACCATATGATAGGAATATAAAATGTCATGAAATAAGAATTGGATCTACAGCTGTTACTGAACACATGACACTATGGTAAAACATCAATCGACAGAAAGGGGACTTAACATGACAGATAGAAAATGCTACTGCATTACATCCATCAGGCTAAGAACTGTTAAAGTAACTGTTTCATAGTTGTGCCTTTAGAATGCTTTTAGTCCATATTTCGATAGAACAGCAGATTTAAGCATGTGTATGCAAACGTAACCAGACTACTGTGACTAAAACTGAAATATTCAGCTTTTGCCAAAGGAAGTTAAATGGAATTCACCATTATTCAGCATTGGTGTGTGATGCCAGCCTCTGCAAAAATGCTGAGGACAAAACGTAAAGACTTTTTATGGATCATTTCAGATCATGTGTGTTGTGTGTGATTCTATGTTTTGACTGGATTAAATGTGTGAAAAAGGGGTAGACAGGACAGTGGAGAAAATGGGGGAGGGGGCAAGCACAGAGTAGCACACAGGGGAAAAATACAGGAATTTGCAACATGGTGGACGGAGAGCACAACAGCCATTTAAGTCTTCACAAGATAAATGGAGTATTGCACACACAATTTCATAACCTTGGCAAATCACCACATGGGTGACAACAACAGAATAACATTGTATAGTCAATTGGACCAAATCAAGTGTGTCAAGATGATACACAGGCAAAGTGGAGAGCTATGTATGGGGTGTAATTTTTTTCTCTTTTTTTCTGTCAGACAGATGCCCATTTGTTTTTCTTTCTTTCTTTTTTTTTTTTTTTTTTTTTTTTTGAGAGAAATTAATGTTTGGGAAGGTGCTTAGGAATGAGAGGGTCAGGTGGCTAAGGTTGTTTTGGTAGAAGGTGCAGACATATGGTTTACATTTAAATTGCTGAGTGAAGTTTTGGTGACCACAGGTTGTCGAATGACATTTGGCTGACTCATGTTGCTGATCCTTCCCTTCTGCGAGTTTCTTTTCATTGCAAAGATGAGGTTGGTCATTGAACTAGAGAGCACTGTACAGTGGTGATCGGAAAATGTACCCTTTTCTCCAATGTAGTGGGATCACGGAGTTGGAATATATATTTTGAAGGGGGTGTGGTGGGGTGCAGGGAGGCTTTCCCCCACTGCAAAATCCTCACGTTACCTCTGGTGCAGTGTAGGACAGCATTCTACTAATGTCAAGTAAGTTTGAATTTGCATATTAATATGCAGATTCAACATTTTGCACATTGGTACATTGTTTCAGTTTTCCAAGTCGATATTACCACATTTCAGCCAACTGCATTTCATACTTATGATAGTAAACCTAGACATATAGGAGATACAAGAAAGCCAGACAGGGATTGTGATGGACACAACAGGTTGGGGACACAATGACTGGGGATAGGTAGTGTACCACATCCAGCATGAGAACAATGAGTATCTAGTCCTCAACCACAGAGCTATCATCACTGCCTTCTTTGTCAGTTGCCTGGGTCAGTGCAAAACATGGCATCATTTTGCAATATAAAATAGTTTTCAATCCTGCCATTTCTGGCAATGAGGTCCCATAATGCTCTCCACCAACCCTGTCTGCTGCAGTTAGGTAGGTAACAAAATCACTGCCTCTGCTTATACTGCTCCTGGGCACACATGATGCACACATGATGCAGGTGGAGCAAGTTAGGCAAGAATTGTGGAGGCAACACTAACATTTACCAGATGTCTATGGTGTCTGGGGTGGTACAACCACAGCCACCTGTGAAGGTATGGGCCAAGCCTCATTCATTGGTCTACCTCCCTTTGCTGATGGTCATTTTGTTTTCAGAATTAATGTATTAAAAAAGGAGAGAGGGTGGGAGAGACAAAAAAGAGATAATTAGATCTATGGTATGTCAAATTACCTAATTATTTCAATACATAAAAATTATGACAAATACATAAGTACACTTTGGCCACATCCAGATATTGTTGAAAGGCATGACTGTGTCATAAAACACAAATTATTAGTTGTCTTGTATAGATGCAACTGACATTATGACTATACTGGGTATTGTAACCTCTTATACCAAAAATTATATTCTTCCATATGACATATTACTGGTTTCTATTTAAATATCTTGTAAGAACTCTGGAATACTGCTGATTACTGATACCATTTAACATTGTTTTGCTATTTAATGTTTTGTAAGAATTCTGTAATACTGCTGTCTAATGCTACTGTTTTATGATAATTGCATAATATGATGGAGCTTTTCTCCCTGGGCCTCTGCTGAAAAAGGGCTCTTCAGCTCAGTCGGGCAAACCTGGTAAACAAATGTAAAATAAATAAATAAATAATATAAATGAATAAAATCAATCTAACACAATGATATAATATGACTTATACAATCATCTATTCGACTGTGCCATATCAAGTATCAGCTTGCTAAACTAATAACTTTATTTGCAAATATTCAATTATTAATGTCATGCAGTGTTGAAGTTAAAATATCTTATAAATAGTAGCCTGTAAATAAAAAATAAATATTTGTTTCTGGATAATGACACACCATTAATGTAATGTACTCACTGCCTAATGCAATAACCAAGAACTACTGGAGCAAGCACACAGGTGTGATATAAAACTTAAGGATGCTTGTTCAAGAAGATATGCAGTGCTGGACTGAGAATGCTTCTGTGCTTTGCAATCAGAACACATGCATAGCTACCCTCTGTCTCTCTAAAGTGAGGTATTCTCATCTGTTGCTCTGTGATGTTCTGATATCTCTGCTGATAATACACAGAAGAAAAACAAAAATATAAATGTATGGAAGCAAAATTATTAACTACATTGGCTGGCTAATTAATGCCATATAATGGGCAGGTTATTGTTCAGTATACCTACACAACTGATGGGATGTTTGCAGTCCTAAATTCATCCTACCATCAGCTCAGGGGGCCACACTTGTGCTTCTTCATGTCATTGTAATGGTGGCAACATTGTTCCCCAGTGGGATGCCAGTTGCACTGGAGAAAGTCTTTGCTAAGCTATTCCAAACCTCAGCCATATACTGAGACCAGGTATATTCCCTCTGCAGTAGGTGCCAGCTATAACATTCCATGAAGAGTGCCAGAAAAATCATGGACTCCTCAACACCCCAACATTGTACTCTAAATGTAACAGCATCCCTACCACTGCAAGTTATGTCTGCAGCAGTCAAGCTAGAAATATTAGTTTGAACAGTCAACCATTTCAAATTTCTTGTGTAAGAGCTTGTGTGCAAAGAAGCACAGCCTTATCAACTGCATTTGTGCAATTATAAGCACAGCGATGGCTTGTCAGACACATTGGCAGTGTATACATCAGGAAGCACAGAACATTTTACAAATGTCAGTGAGATTTGTCCATGTGTGATTCTTAAATCTATTCAGACATATTCCAGTGTTAAACCATGATATGCTTTATATTTTGGTTATAATCATGATGGTTTGGAAGAAAAATGGCATAATTTGTGACATATTGGCATGTTGTGAGTTAGACACTGGTAAGATTGAATAGTACCACCTGTGAATTGAGCCCAAAAGAAAAAAAACATAAATGTTAAACTTTTTTCAGTAATTGTCACTGCCACAGGAGAACTTACTTGTTATCATGGTAATTAGACTGAATATGGAAATACTGAAGAGATGCCTGCATGTCTATGACTTTACTTAGATATGGGACTCCATTTCTATGCAAAAGCCAGTGTTTGCAAATACATCTCAGATACATGCAATTGCATGACCTGAGTAAGACAATGTGGGTTAGGTTACATGCATACTTTATAACAAATAATGTTATAAACATATACTTATGATATGTAAGAACTCCATAATTAGAACAATATTATGCACCTCATATCTATATATAAGCATTCTACATTAAATATTATCATTGTCATGTTTAACATAATATACATACACTATATTGGGCTTCTATAGCAAGCAGAAACAGTACATTTCTTGCAATAAACATAGTTATAATGCTCGTGTATTTACTGTGACATTTCTATTAAAATATTAGGGAATTCTGGCTCCCTCTGTAAAAAGAATATGTCAACTAGATTTAAACCCTGCATCAGCTACCTTTTGCTCTTTATGATCACTGCACTTAACTTACACCTTGTGCCATGGGGAATTTTACCTGAGCAGGTGAATTAATTTGCTGAGTACTAAAAAGAGTGCTGATGATCACTCACTACTGCCAAGCTTGTTTGCAGTACAGAAGGTGGCCTAAATTTAAATTTTCACTGTTTATCTTGGGCAGTGAACCATCTTTGTGCACTGCTGAGCGAAAAGCAAATGCAAAAGGCTTTGGGAAAAAAAAATGACAGAGAGTAAATCTGACATGAAAATTAATTCAGTCAATGGGTATATATATATATATATATATATATATATATATATATAGGGTTTCACTTGAAACCATCGAATTGCCAGTTCGTCGAGCCTAACATCATCGAGATGAAAACATCGCAAACTTACATCAACAAAAAGTTAATTCATCGAGTTGCATACCATCGAGTGTGGAGTACAGAACTGGTTATATTGTGGTATTTACCGGTACTTTTGTAATTCCCGCTATAGTGAAACATTTAAAGGCTGTTGTCACTTTAAAAACACAGATCTTAGTTATCCAACATGGCGGAGAGTACAATATTTTGCCGTGGAATAATAGGTACTCAAGCTTTGATCTTAAAACAATTGTAAATAGTATATACTGAAGAATCGGCGTGGTATTGGAGTCATTATATTGATTTTATGTGCTGCTTTTCTCTTCATTATCATGTTCTACATTACGTTTAATTATATTTGGTGGAATACACGTGAAGTATGGAATTGTTATGGTGGCAAGAGTGCAACTATGGGTGAAGATAGTTATATGTGCACATGTTTACTGTTTAGTTACTACACGGGGTGTTGACCGGGTGTTGTGTGTTACCACCATAGCATATTTCCATGTTGTGATACTGGCATTGTTGTGTGTGGCACTATTTGCAGTTTGTCATGTTTGAGCACTTGTTTTCGATGGTATGCAACTCGATGAATTAACTTTTCGTTGATATAAGTTTGCGATGTTTTCGTCTTGATGATGTTAGGCTCGACGAACTGGTAATTCGATGGCTTCAAGTGAAACCATATATAGTAATGACCAGAGCAAGAGGTGAATTCAAGTGACACATTCATCCTTTTCGCATTTCCTTACAACACCAGGAATGTAATTTCTAGCACACATTATCTGAATTGTAGTTAATGACAAATAATGTAAAAGTTGGCAGACAGCACCTTGCATGCTGTTAACAATACTGAGAATAGTTGTTTATACAACACAATGATCTAAAAACTGTAAAAATATGTATTCAGACCCCCCTCTGTAAAATGATCAATTAATTGTATTTGAACTCTGCATAACCTATTTTATTTCTCTAAATTTATGTAATATATACATTGTTTCACAGAGATAGTTAGCTGAGAGTAGGAATTTATTCATTAAATACTACCCAGAGTGCTAATGGCCATACATCAACATAATTTGCCCTACAGAAGATGAACCAAATTGCATTTTTCACTTTTTTACTTAAGAAGCAAACTGTGTTTGCACACTGCAGTGGTAAGACCAAATGCAACAGGAATTAGAAAAAAATGACAGAGAAGAAAGCTGATAGAAAACTAAATTCAATTATATGGTACATCTACCAATGACAAGAGCAAGAAGGGCACTGCAGTGACGCATCACAAAATTACTTTCAGGTACAGATTACCAGAATTGTAGTTAATTCAAAATAATCTGAAAGTGGGCAGACAACTGTTCATATGTTGGTACCAATGCTGAGAACAGTTGAATTTTAAACAACACAAAGATATCACATATGTGTAAATATGTATACAGACCAGCCTCTGTAATGTTATCATTTACTGGATTTGTACCCTGCATTAGCTGTCCTTTTCCTGTAATCTCACTACACTTACAACTTGTACTGCAGAAAAAGTTACCTGGCAGGTGCATTTTCTTTACCAAGTACTAACCAAAGTGCTGATGGCCATGCAATGGCATAAGACTTGTTTGTACTGCAGAAGTCAGTCCAAATTAAATTTTTCATTTTTTTTCCTTAGGAAGTGAACTTTAGTTCACTTATAGTGACCTATGCCAGTCCAGAGTGTGCAAGGCCAAATGGCTCGCAAATGAAGAAAAGAAAAGAAAAAAATAAATAAAAGTTACTGAAATGGAGGAAACATTGCAAAACAAGTATTACAATGTATAGTTCTGATATTTTCTCAACTTTGTTGCATTTTAACATGAATATATGCTCATTAAACATCATCATCACACAAGCACCACCCTCTCTGGATTAGAACCCCAGGACACCAGGGCATTTCCAAGATGCAGTTGAAATTTTTTTCACTATGTGCCACACACACACATTATACTGTGAAGATAAAAAAGAGATTAACTATACTTGGTATGTGACATAATATCAATTGACATTACAAGTGCGACTGAATAATTCCTGACATTTGTTCTGTGTAACTTGCAGTTAGATGTGTGCATGACTGTGATACTGGCAACAGGGAAGAAAATCTTTCATCACAAAATATAAAATAAAAAAAAATGAACACTGCCTTTTGGATTATCTTTTTGTGAACATCATGCTTCTCTAATGCAATTACTATGTCCTTTGCCTTGCAGTTGATATATGTCTCAATGAGTAATCTACTTCCTTAGAATTATAGATTTAGAGGTAGAACCTGTTGTCATAAACAATTCATATAAATGTTAAGAATGTTACTCTTCTAAGTCAAGTCAATGGTAGTCGCAAAGTTTCTTGTAAGACCCTCCTCCCTGGCACATCCTTGATAAATGCACATCAAAAAGGACTGCCTGTGAAAAACTGATTGATACTGCATTCAGACTAATTATTCACACTTTCAAGCACTTAGCAGGTAACACTTTTCAATGCTCATCCTTGCAGAAGTAGGGTGTATGCATGCAATAGTGTAGGTCTTCACATCATGCTTACATTTCCTGCAATTAGTGCAGATTTTGGAATTCAAGAATGATGATGAGTTTGCACCTCATTTGCATATGCATAGTGCCCATAGAGCTGAATATGGACTATATCAAGGTAATCATGTAGACAAGGAAATTGTATTGTGGTATCGGAGAAAGTTTATCCAGATAGCTGCATGCTACTAATTGCTTGCGATACACATTTCTAGTGTCACAACTAACTTGATACAAAGGGAAGTTACATTTTTTTACAAAAATCTGTTCTTCAATGTTACTGATGTATTGCATTTCTCAACACATCCAAAGCTTTAGTGTATGCAGTGTTTCTAACTTGTCAGTGACATAGGTATGTATGTCAGTGTTTGTGAAGAATATAACATAACATTATGGAACATATTCTATGCCAGTCAGGAAATTTATTACAAAATAGTGTTGTATCACTTGCTAGTAAGATCAGGTGTTTGAAGTTTGTAGCTCACAATGTGCTAAGCCTGAGATATATAAGTGACCACCCTCCGTACAAGTGGACATACAAGAACACATTTTGTCATTTGTAATGGAAAGGTGTATATTGCTTTGGTTAATGTTGCAAGGTACTAGACAATTACACATCTACTGTCCTCCTTACACAACATGTATACTTGCTTTTCATTTCCTTTACTTTTTTGAAGGTGGTTTGCATTTACTTCTGTGTACTAATATGGAGTTCTAATTTTTTAATTATTTTCTACAAGATGGATACATACATCCATTCATATGTATTTGTTTTATTAATAAGTAATTGTGTCTTCATTGTGTGTTATAGATTTCTTTTATTTTTCAACTCATACAGGGTTATGGTGTCCCAGTCATCTGCATACTGTAAAATTCCATATAGTGCTGCAGAGAATGAGGTTATCATCCATGGACTAAGGCTCCTTCCTCTTAGAGAAATGCAGAGGTAGCAGGTACTCCTGCGACCATACCTGGAGGCAGATATTCAACTATGTAAATGGCGCTGATGCCTTTGTCCATACATATCAGTAAACTTGAAATAGGGCCGGTGTCATAATAATTTATGTGATATGTATGGCATGTGAAATTGGCTGGGAATATATGCATGTGGGTGGGTGCTGCTAACAAATCACCAGTGACTGAAACTGTGGAGTTCCTGTCCAGTATCAGAGTTCACTGACACCAGGATTCACACAGATTTATTGATGCTGATTCGGATATATTGTAGAGCTTTCAAATATGCAGAACAGTTCATTCATTCACACTCACTACTTTGGTCTTAGGCTTGCCCTCATGTATTCCCCCCACTACTACCATGTGCCATTGATGATGACTGAGCACCATCCTTTGCATATTTTTGATGCACTTATGGTTGCATATACTAGAGACCAGTTATCATAATAGTTAAGGGCTTCACCTCCCATGCACAAGATTAAAGGCTCAATCCTGACCTCCAGTCAATGCGTTTGTAATGTTTGCATGTTCTCCCTATGTCTCTATGGGGCTCCTCCCACCTCCAGAAAACACGCTGACTATTTCCATCTCAAACTCACCAAAGAATGGTGCTGTGAACAGTAGCACATACTTTACATGGTGACCTACTGGGACAAGAGTTGTTTAAACCATCTACTTTGAGCATCTACTCTGATGTGCAGTATCCCCATGATAGAAGAACAAGGATCACAGACTGTGCTCCATGGCAGAGCTAACCACTCAACAATGTGAAATATGGCTCTAGGTGATTTGGTCAATTTAGTTGTGTTGACTAATGTTGACAAATAGGCATGGGTATTTGCCAGTGTTAAGAAGGTTGAGGACCCAGCCTACTTTAATATATGCCAGGGACCAAAGCTGACATTGGGAGGAGTGTATGTACCCCTATTGGATATTTGTGGCTGCAATAAAGCCCAGCAACTTTGAGACAATAAGCTGCTGTCCAGTGTCTAGCTGCCCAGCTTGGATTACCTGAGATAGCTTCACTAAGAGAAAGCTGGATGTAAAACCATCAGCCTGCTAAAAATGAACTAAGAATTGCTGCCCTAAGTGTAGTTTCACTGACAGCATGCAGCCTGGAAGTGGATGACATAATGGTAAGGTGGAGGCTGAACATCCTATGTAGCCAAGATACAAGATGGAAGGGCAATGCAGCAAAAACAGTTGGCATGAGTTACACAGTCTACTACTCAGGAGAAGGGGAGGCTAGAAATGGTTTGGGAATTGTGTTGAGGGAAAGGCTTCAGAAGACACTGAGGGAAATGTCATCAGAATTAGCGAAAACCTCATGACAATAAGACTCTATCCTAAGATAGGGCACTATTCATAATCTCAGCCTGTGCCTCACAGTAGGGTTGTGATAGTGAGGAAAAGAGTGCATTCAGACTATTGCAGGACTTAATAAATAAAGCAGGGCAACATGAGTTGGTGTTAATAATGGGTGACTTGAATGCACATATCAGGACAGACGGGACACAATATGAGGACTGGTCCACATGGGTGGGGCAACTGGAATAAAGATGTATAGGCCATTATACGATCATAGGATCACAAGAAGTTACTAGGGTATTGGCAGGGACACAGGTGGAATCCCAGGGGTGTATTTTCTGTTTCCCATCCAGTTATCCAGGTTGCACTTAAAAAAGGATAATGAGGTGCTCTGCTTGACATGGAGAGGGAGTCTTACAAAAACACCTCATATGCAACATATGTGCCTACTTCTACATTAATAGCATCAGCATCATCACCCATGTTAACTTCCCTAGTCCACTGAGCCACACAGGCTACCTCTGTATGGCAAATGGCTTGATAATATGCAACACATGATTCAGAAGGAGAAATAGTCACAATAACACATACAAAAGTGGACAACATGCAGCTCAGATAGACTTCCTCCTAGTAAGAAAAGGGCACTGGAGTAGACTTAGTGATTACAAAGTCATCCCCAGTGAAACAATTAGCCCACAGCATAAACCACTGGATGCCACAATCAGCTGCAAGCAGTGGACAGAGGAGGCTCTAAGGCCAACATATACCAGGCTGAGGACTTGGAAGTAGGCTGGAGAGAAAGCATAAGAGTTCAAGGAATTACTCAGAACTCTAGCAACTCAAGAAGAATAGGATATAGGTCAGGTTGAAGAAGAATGGCAGTGCCTCAAAACAGCATGTGTGAGGAGGACTACAGCACAGATATGTGGCTGAACCAGGTATGGAGATAATATACTTAAGAAAGCTGTTACCTCATCTGAGCCTGCTGCTTTCTCTGACTTGATTTTTCTTAGTAGTGTTCTTATTTCTTTTATGGTAGGTGTCTCTTCTTCTCCCATTATAGGCTGTGTCTGGAGCAGTACATCTTCCATGGGGTTTTCTTCATTCAGGAGCTGCTGGAAGTGCTCCTTCATCTGCCTTTGTTGTTCTGTGGACATGTGAGCAGGTTGTTGCTGGTCTCCTTTTGAAGGGTGTCTTACTATCTTTTTCATATTTCTATATTTTCCTTGCAACCTGAAATAGTTTATTCTTGCCTTTACTGACTTACTTTTCAGATGCTGGTAGAGTACCTCTGATTCCTTGTTTCAAACTCCTTTCTTACCTTCTTTGTTGGGCAACCAGTATTCCTTCATAGTCTGGTCTGTATTTTCTATGTCCCACTTCTTCTCTGCACTTCTTTCTTTTGATGAATCCCTGGACTTCTGCATTCCACTGCCAGCTTTGCTTAAGTACATTATCTCCATACCTGGTTCAGCCACATAGCTGCAAGATGTTGGGTGTAATAGGAGATAAATGGCTCCAGAGGTTACTCATAGCAGTGTGGAAAGGAAGACATACCCCAAATGACTGGAGAATAAGCACAGTGATCAAGAGCGAGGGGGGCATTCATATCTTTGGACAGTACAGAGGTATCAAACTCCTGTCACATTGCATGAAAGTTCTGGAGAGGATGATTGATAAATGAATACACAGAGCAGTTGAAAATATGATGGGAGATGAACAGTTCAGATTCAGATCAGGATGGAGAACAACTGATCCAATGTTTGCAGCAACACAGATAGTTAAAAATAAGCTTTAGATGAAGAACGAGTCCAACTGGTCATTCCTAGACTTGGCGAAAGCATATGCCAGGCTCCAGAGAAAGCTGATTTGTACAGTCCTGCAGTGGTTTAAAGTCTTACAAACATTGGTAGAATTAGTGTAAGCTGTATACAAGGACCCAATGACTCATGTACTAACCTTGCTTGGTCTTACAGAGGAGTTGCAAGTTGGAGTGGATGTGCACAGCGTTCAGCAGGTTGGAGGGGACAGATCAACAAAGTTGCTGTATGCAGACTCCAAGCAAGAACTTCAGCAAAGGATAGGGGAATGGAACACAAAACTGAAGGCACTTGGGATGAAACTGAGTACACATAAGGCTGTTGTAATGGCAGCAAATGGCAGAGTTCAAACGATTTTGAAAATTGAGACAGAAGGAAAAGCAGTGGAACAGCTTCATGTATCTTGGAGGGATGGTTGAGGAGAAGGGAAGTCTAAACATGGAAGTCAAAGCTAGAATCAGAGGGGCTGCACCCAACTAGCACAGACTGTCAGGTGTAGCATATGACAGAAGAATGCCAAATAGCTGAAAATTAAGGTGTACTAAACAGTGGTGTAACCAGTACTACTGTATGGCATGGAAACCTGGGCAGTAAAGTCAGAGCAGTTGAAGCAAGAGGCAATGGAAATGAAGTGCCTGAAACATATGGTGTGGTGCATACTGTGGGATAGATGAGGACATAAGACCAGAAGCCAAAGTAGCTCCTATTGCACTAAAGGTCAAAGAGAACAAACTGGTGGTTTTGGCACATGTGGAGAAAACAGAAGACAATTTACTGAAGAAGATTTGAAACAAGAAGAAACAAGGGTGTGCAGCAAAGAGGTGGATGGATTATGCAAAAGAAGGCCTGTGACAGCCAGGCATGAGTATCAAAGAAGGCAGGAGAGTAGCATTGAACAGAGAGCAGGAGAGATGGTGACAGTTACCTTGACACCCTGACCCCATATTGAAAATGGGAAAAAGGAAGGTGATGGTGATGATGGTTTCATATATTTGTGGGAAAGTGAAATGCCTGATGCATGTTAATGTGCTAAGTCCATAGGTGGATGTGCAGACATCACAGTCACAGAGTATTGATGACATCACTGTACTCATGGCAGATGTCTCATCTTAGGGAGATATAATTACTTGCATATGCAACTAAACAGTTAGTTACTTTTTTCAAAAGGTTCCACAATTACTTTGGGCCTCAGATGAGGCCAGACAAGGTTGCAAATTTACTGTACTGTTTCTCTGTTTGTATGGTTTTGCTGTACAATTTTCTGCATCATTCAGTCCATACTAAGTCAAACAGGAGCTGAACATCCTTCTTCTTGGACAAGGTCTGGCAGCAGCAGCACCTTTAATTACTGCCTGCTGCACATACAGGTTTATAATGGCTCCAGCAAATGTTAACCTCTGTTTTTTTTAAGTGTAACTGTGGCTGTAATCAAGAGTTTTGTATTTCAGAGCAAATGGCTAAACTGAGTGTACATGATTGCTTTATAGCATCAAGAATATTTCCTCCATGTTGGATTGGTTAATTAGCATGTAATTTCACTACTTATGTTTTTATTAGCATATTCTGCCATTTACCTTTATTTGGCAATTCTACATTAAGTGCCAAGCTTTTTAATGAATATGAAATAGAGCACCATTGTGTGAGCAGCATGCTTCGTACAAGATGATGGGCCTTAGTGTAGCCATTAATGAATCCCTGATATTTTTAAATGTGCTTGCCACTTGTAATAAGAAAAATAAAATGTTGATTATCTTGCATCCCGCAATGCCTGTAAGGCATTTATGTTTTTTAAAACAAATGATAAATTAAAGGAATTTGTAGTCATCTGTCAGAAATATGTCAACAATTACAAACTAAAGCCTTACATAAGCACACTGAGGGTAAAGGGTAAGAAATACATTTTATTTTTATAGCTTTACAAACAATGCATATATCTGTTACATGTGGAGACATTGTGACCAAAACAGAAAATGTGAAATGCAAATGGATAAATGAAATATATGCAGATGCATATCTTGGTTTAACTGAGGCAGTTAGTATAAAACCAGTACTCAAACTACTACAACAGAAATGTAAATAGTATTAAAATGTTTTAGCTTGATTACATAGACATCACATGATACGTACGTCATATAATTAGTTCATTTGCTGCTGTTTGTGTCTGACTTGAGGAAACATTTAATGTGAAAGCTGGAAGCTTGTCAGTAATGCCAGTAATTATTTAATCTGTGTTTATTTGATCCTGTTTGTTTTTTCTTTGAGCTCTCTGTTTGCACGTTTGGTCTTTTTTACAAAATTGTTGCCTGGCACCAGCTTACCAGGGCACTGAATTAATCCATTGGCATGACCTTCTCTGGCAAACTGTGCTGACATAAGTTTAAAGATATACAGAGCCAATATGCAGACTATCTCTGCTAGAATGAAGGAACCATTAGGTAGGGGGAGCCACTTCAAGCATTTTATTCTCGGTTTGGCACTCAGTATTAGGAACTACTGTTTAAGTTTATAATTGCCTTCTGTTGTTAGGGATGTGCTGTGCTGATTACTGTCTGCAACCAAGGAGTTACAGCCGAACATGATCAGCTTCAAAGGAGCTGGGTAAAGACTCCACATCAGAGAGCGATGCAGAGTACTCCTCTTGGGTCATCTGGCCAAAATTTGGTGGACTGGCAGGATGGAGATGGACTAGTAGTTTTATGTCTGTATTGGAACCCTGAGACATCTCTTTGTGTGGCTGATTAAGTCACAAGGCCAGAGGGACTTGTTCATTGGGCCACCATAAGAGGTGAACACCCATACTGTCAACCACAGAGATGATGGGCAGTGGGCTTGTTTCTATCTGGGCCAGTCTGGCAGACCATCCTCACCTCATCTTTCTACCATTGTTCCCCTTCCTTATGTGTCTCTCTTTATTGCCTTTTTGTAAATCAGTCCCCCTCTGTCAGTCCGCATTTCTCAGTTGTTGCCCTCACTTATGTATCACTGTGTTCCCAAGTTTTCTCTTATCTACATTGTTTATATTTCTATGCAGTTACATTCAACTTACCTTTCATCTCACCCCTGCATTTTTCTTTGTTAAAAAATCTATCCATATATATATATATATATATATATATATATATATATATATATATATATATATATATATATATAATTCATGTATCTGAACTATTATCCTTCTCTGTTGCCCATCTGTGTGTTCCTCTGCTTGTTCCTCCACATTTCTGCCTGTAGTATCTTCCTCCATATCTCTCAATTGCCCAGATTTTTGAAGAATTCTCAGATTTCTGCCTCGTATTTATGGTTTGTTCCAAACAAAATTTGTGTTTTTCTGGTAAATTATTGAAGTCTGAAGTCACAAAATAATGACAGATATCTGATTTTCAGACTTCAAACCCTTGAGAAAATGTGTGTTAGTACAAAACATGTTATTCTATCAATTTTCTAAGTTTATAAATCAATGTTTAAACATTGTCCATATTTTTGGGCCTTTGTTTCCTTATTATTTTTGGCTTTTTGCAGAATTCTTGCAACAAGAGGTTTACAGGTATGTCTTCCCCTTCCATCCCATTTACACAATAAAACGACTTGTCACTTCACTATGGTGTCCTTTTATGGACTAAATGCAGTGCCAGTGTTGCAGATGAGAGCAGCTTTGATATGGATGTGAATGCACTCTACCTTTCTGATGCTTTCCCTTTGGTCATGTGACCTCTTTTGATATAGTCATCCCACCAGTGCAGTTGCTACTATTATCACAACTGCAAAGTTTTGTTATACAGCTGTGCGCCTGACATGGTGGAAGTGCACGCTTGCATGCCTAACTTACGTTGTGCCACATTGTTCTAAATTTATTGTGTCATTTACTACATTAGCACCACAATTTTTTTGAATGCCTCCATACTGTTCAGTCACAGATATCAGATGTTGTAAAATGAGGAAAAGAGGGCAGCAGTTTTGTAATGTCCCTTTCTATCACAGAAGGTGATCTAGACATGGCTCCTGCCTGGGTCTCCAATAAAGAAGGAAAACTGAAGTTTTAAAATGGAGAAAAAAAAAAAGAAATAATTGTTAAAGAGAATGAAGGAAATATGAATTAACAAGGCTGAAAAGCCAAAACGTTCATATTGCTACTACGTAAGTGGTAGTAATGCTTAGAAATGCTTAGAAATATTGAAACCTATTGCTGGCTATGAATGACTCTCTCCTTTAGCAAGGAATTGAAGGCTTCTTTTTAAAGAAGAATGACTGACAGAAGTGAGCAATTTAATTGTGTTCAGAAATGAGATATAACAATTTGGAGTAACTGACCTGAGTTATTGAAGATGTATATTTAGAATTATGGAGAAATAAATCTGTGCTTGTGTAGATAAACTTTATAAGAGGTCATGTAATGAGACAATGAATGAAAAAGGAAAATGATGGGTTGACAACTTGAGGGTGGTTGTAAGAGAGGGATGTGCCCAAAACAGATCAATCCATTCACTTGCTTGTATGGGGACAAAGACCACATAAGAGTCTGCTGTTGACACTAGTAGCAATTTGGAAGCAGTAATTAGGGTCAAGATTATTTCTTTAGGGTTCCAACCTGTAAAACAAAGATTTAGTGCTTGCATTAGCAAGTGACAGGAACATGATTATGTACAGATAAAACTGCTTTCACATATACACTGTATGCATGTTGATTTTGAGCTGTGGCAGTTATTTAACAATATATCCAATAGAGGGAAGCATAAGAACACTCTTGTACCATGCTGCAGCCTTGACAAGTGAGCAAAATTTTCTTCAGTTGAACAGACAGCCCTGCTCTCTGCAGAATCACAAAGTACAGCTGTAATAATAATCAGTGTATGAGAAAGATGCACTGTTAACACTGACAGAAGTGGCAAAAGAAGTAACGAAAAAGGCTGCTTGGGTGACTCATTACTTTTTAGAGAGTGTGGGCAAAAGGTACGGTAACATGAACCAAGGCAGCTGTATTCTTTCTGGTTGTGATCCTAGTCCTCCCTGGTAGCCATTTTAGGAAACCTTGAGACTTTTATGTGATTCAAGGTCTCTCTGTAGGGAAACAACTAAGTCTGATTCAAAATACAGCAAAGAGGGCATGTATTCAAGGATAGCAATGCAATAATAACTAGCATATACGTGTTTTAAAAGACATGGCAAAACATTATTTTATTCATAGCATAATTGATTTACACACAAAGTTATTTAATATCTTGCAAATAAATATAGCTAATAACTTTATTTTAGTTATTTGGAAGGAGAGTGCAAGAACGTTATGATACAAATTGCAAAGCCGGTGAAGAGAATGTTTGCAGCCTTACTCAATTTTTTCAGTACACTGTGTAGCAGTCAGCAGAGTGTATATGGATCAGTGTGGCATGAACCTTTATTAATGTTCTGATGAAGTTCCAGCAGTAGGAGTGAAAGCCCTTAATGTTTTGAATAAAGAATTTCCTGGTCTCATTGGGTACTTGTTGTTCATGCTCTGCCGCAAATTTTGTGATTTGAAGATTGTACGTTACTTGCTCAGGCTCGAGTGTGTTCTGCCAGTGTTTCCTTACACTTTTATTTGCCTTCTGTGGGACTGTGAACAAGTCACTTAAAGAGACAGTGCTCACGGGTCTACTTACTTATCACGTGGCTATGTGTGACGTGGCCATTCTTTATGTTTTGCAAGTGACAACTACATCTCATATAGGTATTATATATGCTACCAGATAAAATGTGAAGACATTGGTAATTATCCTAAGATGCATGGAATCTGAAAACTTACTGAATGTCATTCCTGGTTATTTAGACTTTGCAGATGGATCCTGCCCATGGCTTGACAGATATCTAGGTGGTGATGCCTACAACTATGGGCTAATGCGCAATGCTTTAAATATGACCTGTTGTGGTATGATGTTGCCACGGTATTTTTGGCAACATTTCCCAATCTGTCAATCTAATATCTAGAGACTGTTTTAGAATCATAGATGCAGCATCTTGTGATATACATGTCACTATATGTATCTGAATGCTCAGGATGGCCTTCACCAAGGGATACATATTTTTTAGTTTCTGTAAGGATGGCATTTCATCACAAGGTTTACTCATTAGAATCATAAGTTCCTGGATGATCAGAAATACTGAGGAGAAGGAACAATGTGTAAGTTTTTGGCCTGTAGGATGACTCTGAGCTGTGTGGTAAGGTCTTCTTTGTGCAGACTTGATTACCTACTACATTGAACTCAAGCTTGCCTAAAACTGGATTTATAATGGATAAACAAATCACTAGTCCGTCAGCCTCCATCAGTCTCTAAACCTAGAACTGTGACTATTAGATTTCTTCTTGCAATAAAAGGAGTTGATCTCCGATGCAATTTGGTCTTCCCCAGTCATCACTTATCCAGCTAGTAGAGTCAGACTGAATAATAATTCTCTTATGTTGCAGATGAGTAAAGAAAAGTGCAATTGCAAGTAGGTTATATCATGCATGGCTAAAGTTCATTCTGACAGAAGGTGCACAAATTTTGACCACCTTCACCGAGTTTTGGACTTTTTGAAGCAAAAAGGGCATAAACAAGATGCACTAGAAATTGCAGAATGAAAGCAGGAATCAAAAAGTGCATTCTGCTGCAGTGAAGCCCCTGACATGATGCAATGTAGGACTGATTGTACTGAAGAACACGCCTCTTTACCTTCTCCAGAGATCAGCTATGCCAAATTAATGAACCAGTTTCAATTCTAACAGCTTAATTTTTTACTCTGCAGTAGCCAGTTCCTTTGGGGGTCTGCAGCTCTAATGTACTGTCTTTGTATTTTCTAGTTTGGGGTGTATTAAGGGGTCATTGTACTCTTTTGAGGAAATGTTTATAGCAGCTGTTAATTATAATGATCTGTGTATTTTTATTTATGTATTTCCATTTGTTAACCTGGAATAATTGAACTGTGCTCAAAGCCCAGTTTCAGTTGAAAACCAGGGAGAAAAGCTTCCCAATTTTACAAGAGGTAATAACAGAATGAACTGTACATGAACATTCTTGAATAGATATATAAAGCAATTACTAAATAGATATGTACATGAATAGATAACATCAGTAACAAATGTTAAAAATAAATGCATTAAATCTATTTGTAAGGAAGTGAAATATAGTTGTCAAAGATGTCCAGGTAGAAAGGGAGCATGAGACAGGGATTGGAAATATGAATGATGGAGATGAACTTCAGTTATAAAGATAGCCCTAGTGGAAATTAGGCATATTTGTAGGTTCATAGGTTCGTACTAGGCTATCTGCCCTAGGGCATTTATAAGCCTATCCAGAGTGTGTGTGGCTTTCGCCACCCCTTGGGATGAGAATACTACGCACATTTAGGGTTTAGTTTACTGTGCCTCTGTCTAGTAGTGACACAGAGATGACCCCCGGGGTAAACCTATGATCTCCCATCCACTCGTCAAGATTTCTCTTGAAGAGAGTTAGTGAGGGGCTCTGCCTAACCTGGACTGGGATTCTGTTCCAGAGTGTAGGGAGCATCTGGGTTATGAATCTGTCCCCCCAGCACGTCCTATTTATTTCTCTGTTGAGGTTCAAATCTCTTGCTCTCGTGGCTCTGATGGATTTGGATTTTCTGAGGTGGAGCATGTCCATTAATTCCGGATTGGACATGGCCTTGTACGTCAGGCATAGATCACCTCTGAGTAGGCGGTATGCGACTGAATAGAGCTGGAGGTTCTTCAGCCGGGCAGCATATGACATATGTTTGAGACCCTTTACCCTCTTGGTAAGGAACTTTTGGGGTCTTTCCAACTGCTGCAGGTGTCGGGTAAGATACATCCCAAATGGGGCATTGTACTCAATCATGGGCTTGATAAGAGAAGAGTACAGGGGCACAATGACCTCTCTTGATCTAGATGTGAATCTCTTCATGATAAGGTGGGCAATATAGAAGGTCTTCCTAACCACCTTGGCAATGTGAGTGTCAAATGAGAGGTTACTGTCAACTTGGGTCCCTAGGTCCCTGATTACCTCTTTCATACTTAATGGATTACCACCTATGTGGTAATTTGTGGGTATCTTGTTTTTCCCAAAGGGTATGACTATACATTTTTTGGCGTTCAGTTTAAGGCCATAGCTCTGGCACCAGTTATCCGTTTCTATGAGGCCTCTCTGAAGGATGCTTGTGTCCGCTGGAGTATCAATTACAGCACCCAGTTTGCAGTCATCTGCAAACTTTGTCAGCCACAATCCTGCTATGTTTGCTTGCACCTCGGAAAAATAAATGCCGAACAAGAGGGGTCCCAGGACTGAGCCCTGTTGGACACCACTTGTGACTGGCTTAGAGTCTGACATGGCTCCAGCAATTCTGACCTTGTGGGTTCTGTCCTTGAGCCAGTTTGCAACCCATCTTGTGACATATGGGTTTACATTTAAGCTGGTGAGTTTGTCTATGATGCCCGAGTGGGGTATTGTGTCAAAGGCTTTTGCAAGGTCAAGGTAGGCTGTGTGAACTGCCTTACCCTCATCAATGGCCTTAGTGACTGTTTCAAAAAAGTCGACCAAGTTCAAAAGGCAGGATCTGCCCTTGACAAAGCCAAATTCTGTAGGATTCAATGTCTGTAGGTCCCCAATGTCTTTGTTTATGAGTTCCATAATGATCCTTTCCATAGCTTTGCAGATCAGGCTCGTCAAGCTTATGGGGCGATAATTTCCAGGGTCTGTAGAAGCGCCGCCTTTGTGGAGTGGGACCACTGTTGATGTACGCCACTCTTTGGGTATGTATCCTGTAGTAAGACTAAGATTAAACAGCAGCCTTATGTGTGGGCTTAGTTCCTCTTGGAGTTCATGTAGCACGCAGCCCGGGACACCGTCCAGTCCCATTGATGCTGTGTTTTTAGCTTTGGAGAGGGCAGCTCTCACCTGGGCATCTGAGATGTTAGGGAGGCTACACTCTGCTGGGATAGATATTTCTCCTTTTGGGGGGGAGGGGGCGCAGAAATTTGAACTGAACCTGTCTGCCAGAATGTTGGCAATGTCTGTGGGTTCAGTGTATTTTGTGTCATTTTGGACTAACTCTGAGCATATCTGGAAGTTTCCACCCAGGTTTCTAACATAGCTAAAGAAGGCCTTGTGATTGTCTTTTGTGTCTTTTGTGATTTTTCTCTCAAAGTTGGCCTTGGATGATTTTATGAGTGATCGTAGTTTTTTGCTAGTACTGATCAGAGATGCCTTCCCTTTTAGGGATTTTGCTCTGTCATGTAGTAGCTTCCTCCTCCTGTTGTAAAGTTTGTTAATGGCTGGGGTCCACCAGACAGGGTGCCTGCCTTTGGGGGAATGAGTCTTGGCTTTATTAGGGATTGCATGATCCATGCATTCTTGAAGGTGCCCGTAGAAGGCATTTATAAAGGATTCAGCGGTGTGGGTTGTGGTTTCCACTGGCCCAGGGGCCTTGAAGGATACCACTTCAGTCTTAAGAAGTGTGAAGTCGGCTTTTGAGAAGTTCTTCACTGTGGTCTTTTGTGCAGGGGGTGGGGGCGGGATGTGAATTTCCAGTGAGATTAATTTATGGTCTGATCTCACCAATGAGGGGTATACTTTCGGTGTGGAGCATTTTGTCCCCATGTTTGTGATGATCAGGTCTAGTATATTATCGCCTCTTGTGGGAGAGGTGACTAGTTGTTTCATCACATTTGAGTTTATGAATTCTAGGAACGTTTGGGCTAGGGAGTTGGGGCTTGAGTAATGTTCCCAGTCTATGTTTGGGTAGTTGAAGTCTCCCAATATGATGGTATTTGGAGAGACATTCATACTCTCCAGTGTCTTCTGGAAGGCTGAGTGGGGTTCCTGAGTTTGAGAGGGTGGTCTGTAGCATGCTACAAACTGTAGGGCAGTTTTGCCTATGGTTAGTTGCACCTGGATGGTCTCCGATGCTTCGTGCGTTGCCACTAACCTGGAGGTGTGGGTATCTTTGATGAATATGGATACTCCCCCTCCTTTTGTGGTTCGGTCCAAGTTTTGGGGCCGGAAAGCATGATATGAGGTAAAACCTGGTAGTGCTGGGGTGCTCTCAGGAGCCTTGCACCAGGTTTCAGTCACTGCACAGACATCGATGTTCTCCATACTGAGGAGGGCTTCGAGAGCGTGCATCTTGAGCTTTAGACTTCTGGCGTTGAGCAGCATTGCCCTTAGTTTTTTTTCACTTGTGTTTTCTAGGGAGGTGGGTTTGTCTTTTGAGCCTTGCATAAAAAAGGAACTATGGGGGTGGCAAGAGCCTTGGCCAATATCCGGAAGCCCAGGGATGACAGTTGCAAGCCATCCCTTGTGAAGTAGCGTGGCTTGTCAAGCATGTCATCCCAAGCAGACAGACATTGATCCCCTTAGAATGACACCAGTAGTTAAGCCAATTGTTAAAGCTGATCATTTTGTCTTTGTACTGTGGCATCATTCTTGGTGAGGGTAAGATGCTGCTCAGGGTCAGGGTCATACCGGCCTGGGCTACATAATCAGAGAGCTCCTCTATGTCTCTTTTCATGTAGTCCAGGGAGGTACGTCTCAGGTCATACACACCAGCATGGACAATGACTGAGTCATATTTGTACTTGCTTTGGAGTGACCTCAGTGCTTGTGTTATGTGGTGGATTCTAGCGCCCAACAGGCAGCTTACTGTAACCTTTTCCTTGTTCAGTCTGGTGAGCGGGACGTCAGTGTGTCTGACTATGGAGTCACCTATTACAAGTGTATCTGGTATGTTGTTTGGCCTTAAGGGCTGTGAATGTTTAGCACACTGACTTTGTGAACTATGTGTTGCATGTGCTATGTCTTGAGGTAGTGGTCGCTTGGGTGTCTGCTTTGGAGGCCTCAGTTGTTTTGGTAGATTTTTAATCAGAGCCTCCAAGTATGTTTTTGTGTGTTTATGTGTTTGGTTTGCAGTTGTGATAGGTCTCTGTGAGACTGGGTTTGTGGTGTGTGTGGTTACCTTCTCTTCCTGACTGGTTTTGCCAGTACTGAGTTGAGAGAGCTCAGCCTCCAGTTTGGCTATATAGTTGCATCTCTCGCATATATTTGTATTTGTTGTGAGGAGGAGAGGGTTGTCTGTGTACATGAGGCAATTGTAACATTGCCTCAAGATTCCCAGATTCACCAGCTGAACAGGAGAGGACACCAGCAACTGACCCTTCGACATGCTAGAATAGTGTAAAGGATTGCTGTGTAACTGAGGCAGAAAGGACCTATCGGGAAATGGGTACTCAAGGGGATTTAGGTGAATGAAGTACTTTCTTTTTGTTTAAGTGTGCTTTACCTGTATAAAAATGCTTTAGGAGCAAGTGCTGGGCTTTTCAGATAGAGAATAGACTGTTTAGATTGCAAGTAGAGCAATTCTAAGGGAAGTAGATTATAAAGAAAAGATTTATGTCTACTCTCATGTCTAAAGTCTGGAGAAATGGAATTCCACAGCTTGGTTACATCAACAGAGTATAAAGTGACATCAAAGTGGTTGTTGGATTTGACAACTTCTTGAAGATTCTGGGTATGAAATCTTAGGTTTCTGTGAGACATATATTTTTGAAGTAAATTCAAAATGGGTTGGCATCTTCTGGGTTCGTATAGAATTTTATGTGTGGTTTTAACTGGTTAACTTTTAAAAGCTGCTTTAGCTCTAGACATTCAATTTCATTAAATGCTTTACAAAGTTTTTTTTTTTTTTTTTGTCAAGAACATTAGCAGTGCATTTTGTTTGCATTCTTACTGCTATTGTTATTGTTATTTGGTATGGTTTTTTTTGAAATATTAGTTAGGAAGTAGACTACATGAACTAATCTAATAGAGGTTGGGCTGTATTTAGTTGTGGTGTTTCCATTAGGTAGGGTTTTGATTTGCATAATATATCCAATCTTTTAAGAGTTTTTGAGGTTGCATAGCCAATATGCTTTGCGAGGGATAATTTATGATCTCTGAAATTACCTAATAGTTCAGCATGAGAGACTTCTTGTTCAATTGGTATGTTGTTTTTGAAGCAATTGAGAATTCACTGGAGCCAAATATAAGTAGTTTAGTTTTATTAGCATTTAATAAAGATTTGAGTCATTAGACCAGTGTTCTAGGCTTTAAAGGTTAAGTTCTGTGGAATGCTGTGACCAACTAAGGAAATCACGTTTATATCACGCTATCGAAAGATGAAAATAGCAAACGCTATTTCATCAAACCTAAAATATCTAAACCACATAATATCGAACATTCAGAACAGCAAATTTTTTCCCAAGGAAAAAATTTGCTATTCCGAAACACATACACACAATACAAGCACACCTAAAAAACATCAATCCACACACATACACTTATAATCCTACAACTAACCCTACACTAAACTGTACATACACTACTATCTATCCACTTACCTTAACCCAAACCCTAATCCTAAGGTCCGTCACTATCGCACACTCATCTAACCCTGTGACCTAACCCTAACTCACTTAACCCACCCCTAACCCTAATTCACTGAACCCGCGCCCTAACCCTAACTCACCTAACCCACGCACTAATCCTAACAACCACACAATCGCACACTTACCTGAACCCTACCCGTAACTTTCCACCACGGTGCTGAAAATAGCGAAGCCACAGAACCGGCCAACTGAATTCTTTCCCTAGAAAAGAATTTGGTGTTCTGCAGCTTGGCTGTTTTTAGCGTTCACTCAAAATGGGTCGATATTAGAACATTCTAAGTTTTAAAACTTCATTGTTCTGATATAGACCCAGGAAATCAGCAGTACAGATAACAGTGGAGTCATCAATGTACTGTACTAATGGAGGATCAGGAACCCTGGCATATACTGAACAGAATTGTTTCATATGAGCCTTACGGAATGCCTTTATTACTTTGGCAGAAAAGTAAAATATGCTTGGGACAATTTTACCATTGATTACATAGCTAATATTACTTGTTGATAAATTTTGAACCATCACGACAATGTGTTGTGTGCCAGATCTGTAAAAGGAGAGTATAAGAAATGATATCAACGGTCTAAGATCTAAAGTTATAGCAGCAGTAGAAAGACCCTTGTTCTTACAATGATTAATAATATTTAAGAAGGATAAAAGAGCAGTTTAAGGTCTGAATCCAGGTTAAAAAGCATGCTGTGTAGGTGATAGCAAATTGTTATTTATAAAGTGATGTAACAGTTGCTTTTGAATATATTCTTAGAGTATTTTAGAGATGGGGATAGATGACACCAGGTCTAAAATTATTAAGGGAATATTCTTCTGCTCCTTTATGAAGAGGTGTTATATAACCTTGCTTCCATAGGACTTGAACATAAGATTTATGTATGGATCTATTTATAAATATTGCAGTAGGGCAGGCTATTATAATGGCTGCAATTGGCAGATATTCAGATAGAAGGTGGTCAGGAGCTGGTAAAGTAAGTTTTACCTTTTGTAGTAACCTTTTAATCTGAATGACACTTACTTGCTGAAGATTGAATATAACATGCAAGTGTTGTGAGACATTGCTGCTAGGTATGAAGTTACTGTTTTACAGAAAAGAATTAGCTATGTTTATGAAATAATGTGTTTAAAGTGAGGGCGGTGTTATTATCTGTTTAACTGAGGAAAGGACGGTGTATATAATTTTTTTTGCCCTATCTAAAGAAGTTTGCACAGTACAGCTTGGCTTTCTTGATGCTGTATTTGATTATTTTTCTGTTTTAAAATAATTACATACATATTGTTTTCCACAGGAGTGAAGTCATGCTTTTTAAGGACACAGTTGAAATAATGGGTAAGGTCTTTTCCTCACTGACACAAAATGGAGTTGTGGGCAGCAACACTCGGGGAGGAGTTGTTTAAATTAACATTATTTCACAGTATCCTCTATAACAGAAGATGTACTGTGTTAGCGTTAGCCTCTTAATGGAGTAAAATTCGGTACTAGGTGAGCTGATCACATTGATTAATGGTGTCAAAAACATGGCAAAAAGATGGATATTTGCAAAGTGGGTTGAGGACCCAACTCAATGTCAGGACACTCAGACTATCAGCTCTACTGTTTAGTAAGCTACTAGCCCAATGTGCAGTTGCCCAGCCTGTGTCACCTAACATAGCTCTGTTGAGCAAAAGCTGGACTTAAAACCTATTAACCTGTGAAGCATGAACTGAGGATTGCTACACTGAATATAGGTTCACTGACAGGATACCGTTTGGAAGTAATGAAATAATGATGAGGAGGGGAGTGGGCATCCTTTGTATCCAGGAGTCAAGGTGAAAAATTGATTCAGGAAAGATACTTGACTTGACATCCAGAGCCTACCACACAAAGGGAGGAAAGACTACAAATGATATTGGAACTGGGGTGAGGAAAGAGGGTTTTGAAGACAGTGCTGATATCAGAATTTGATACCAACTCATGTCAATAAAACTGCAGTGTAAAGCCAGAGCACATGCTGGACAGGAAATAGTACATTCATATAGCAGTTTTAAGACCTACTAGATAAAGCAGGATCTGAGGTGTTGCTGATAATGCAAATCTGATACTCATGTCAGAACAGACAGAATAGGAAAATGGGTTCAAATTGGTGGTTTACGTGGTTGGCAACAGGAATGAAGAAGGAGGGGGATTCTAGAATTCTATCTGGAAGATGGCTTGATAGTGGCTAACACATGGCTCATCAAGATTAAAGATAGTCATAAATAGAAGACTGACAAAAATGCAATGCAAATAGACTTTCTCCTAGTAATAAACAACTGGTGGGATAAGCAGTAAGCAGTGGTCAGAAAGGGCTTTAAGGTCAACCGAGACTAGGCTGAGGATCAGAAAGTTGACTGAAGTGAAAGAATAAGAGTTTAAGATAGGGTTCTAAAACCTCAGGAAGGAGAAGAAATAGGTGATGTTGAATAATAATAAGAAAAATGGTTGGGTCTCCATGAAGAAAAAATGGATCCACAAGTACAGCAGGTGCAATCGGCCATACCAAATGAATCTCAAGCAAACAAATGGCCAGCACCAAGCTGGTAGAACAAACTTCTTAATTTATTGTGGCAACACCATCAAGGTAATGTGGAAACCACAATACCCAAAATATAATTAAACCAGTTTCGGCATAACTTGCCTTCTTCAGTGAAAACACAAAACTAAACAGGAAATAACCTTATATACATTAGGTCATAGACAGAAAAGGCCTCCTATTGGTTGGCTATAAATGTTCATTTAATTCAGGGTTAAACAAACCCCTAACTTAATTATCCAACTCCTTTCCTTTTGATTCAAAATAGTATTCCAACCCACCTTGGTGATCCTATCACCCCCAATGTGGTCAATTATAACAAATTTAAACTGTGCTAAATTATGTTTGATTGTGTGTTTATATAGGGAGCTAGACACCCTTTTATTCCTGATGTCAATCAAATGTTCAGATATACGAATGTGTAGAGACCTAGAGGTTTGACCAACATAAAAGGCAGAAAAAGAGCAAGTTGCCAAATAGACAAGCCAATCAGTACTACAAATCCAAAAAAAATTTATATCATAAAGTTTTGATGGATTTCTACTTGTGAATTGTTTGGATTTAAGCAGCATGTATCTACAAAAAGAGCAATGGCCACAGGGTATACAGCCAATCAATTTGCCCCCAACCAGTGTTAGTTGTTGTTTGGAAAGTTCTGATCCTCTCCTATGTTTATAATGACTGAAATAGGAGCCCGAACTAGGCCCCTGATGAAAAGAAAATACACATTTGGATGTAAGAATTTCACAATTCGTTATCGGCTCGTAACATGCCCCAATGTTGGTCAATGATATATGTTAATAAATGGACATTGCATCCAAAGGTAATTACAAATCTAATAGGCAAAGTATCATCCAGATTCTTGTTTTTATATTCCAATAACGTTGAACTCTCCTGTTGTGATGCCCAGTTACTGGCAGTCATGATGTCATCAAACTCATATCCCCTGTTCTGAAACCTATAAATCAAGTCTCGTTTGTAATATTCATAAGAGTTCTTGGAAGAACAAATGAGTCTGATTCGTAAAAATGGACTTAGGAATGTTCCTGGTTATGTGTCTAGGGTGAAAGCTGGTAGCATGTAATAAAGTATTGTATTCAGGATGTTTACAGAAGACCTTAGTGCTGAGTGTATGATCAGGCTCCCTGGTGATAGTAACATCCAACAAATTAATTTGCTGGGCATGATAATTAACTGTAAACTCAATGCCCCACTTGTTGTCATTCAAATATTGTAGAAACTCTTGCAAATAAGAGCTATCAGCCCTCCAAACCATCCAGCAATCATCCAGGTATCACCTCCATATATCAATCTCATCTAAAAAGATGCTATGATTGATATTATAAATCAATTGCTCTTATAAAAAAAACATAAATAGGTCCGCATAGATGGGAGCAAAAGATGCTCCCATCACGGTACCCTTAACCTGCCAGTAACATTTGCCATGAAAATAAAACATGTTCTTATTCAGAACATGTTCCACAAGACATACTAATAAGGTATTAAAACCTGGAGAGTATATGTCAGCCTTATTTAACCAATATTCAAGGGCCTCCAAACCAGCCCAATGAGGAATGCTGGTATGCAGTGCCGTGACATCCAATGTACACATATGCCAATCTTGATCTAACTGCATATCTGAAATAATCTGTAAAAAAGTTGATGTAACTTAACCCAATAAAGGTTTAAGATATTTAGTTAGAAAGGCCAACAGAGGCTCAGTCAAGCAGCCTCTGCCAGACACAATCGGTCTTCCCGGTGGCTTCTGTATGTCCTTATGGATTTTTGGTAGCAAATACAAATATTGATGTTGAGGGTCTCGTACTATGAAATGATGTAAATCAGAATTTGTAATAATGCCCTCCTCCAAGGCCAATCTAAGAAAATCATCAATTTCTTTTTTGAATCTTACTGTTGGGTCCAAGGGCATATACATATAAAATCTGCCGTCGGACAGTTGTCTGTTGGCCTCTGCCAAATACATTGGCCAATCCATCACCACCACAGCCCCACCCTTATCAGCTGGTAAAATTACTTGCTCGTCATTGTTCTTAAGATTGGTTAGGACCTGTTGTTCGGCCTGAGTGAGATTGGATCGCATAATACTGGATTCCAATGTTTTAAGGTGTAAATCTTTCAATATGCATTCTTGAAAAATGGAAACATGCTTATGCATGGGGGGTATAAAAGATGACTTCCGAAACTGAAAATCAGTAGATCATTGAGACCTGGAATCAAAACCAAAAAAATAACTTAAGATTCAACAAACGACAAAAGGCAATAACATCATTGACTAGGACATCTTCATTAACCAAAAAGCTGGGAACAAAATTTAAGCCTTTGTTTAGCAATTTCTTTTCAGCATCAGACAAATTGATAGGAAATATTATGTACATTACATATACTATCTACTGTGGTATTAACAATTCAAACACATTTTTGTATATTGTCTACATGCCCTATGTTTCCTGCCCACCCCTATGTTTTCACCCGTTGATGGTGTTTCCACAATAAATTAAAACGTTTGTTCCACCAGCTTGGTGCTGGCCATTTTTTTTGCTTGGGCCTCAATGAAGACTATAGAAAAAAATATGCTGCCAAGCCAGGTATGGCAATAAGGTACATAAGAAAAGCTGGTGTTGGAAAGCAGAAATCCAGGAAGTTAGCAAAAGTAAGAAGGAAAACAGGAAAGGGTGGGAGATTGAAAAAAATAGACAAGGTAAAGAATACTAGTTTGCTACAAAGAGACTAAGTAAGCAGTCAGAATAGCAAAGAACAATGTATCAGAAGAACTTCACCAACTATTGAAAAGTGACTCAGGAGATGGTAAAAATAAATTCTGTCAGGTTGCAAGGTAAAAGCAGAAACATAAGGAAGACAGACAGACACCATTATTAAGAGATGCCAGCAGCAACCTACTCACCAGTCCACAGGACAAAGAAGATGGATAGAAGGAGTACTTCTAGCAGCTTGTGAATGAAGAAAACCCCACAGACGTTGTACTGTCACATATACATCCAGTGATGAAAGAGGAAAAAGACCCTACCTTAGAAGAAGTAACAAAAAGCACTAAGGACGATTAAGTCAGGAACAGCAGCACATTCTGATGAGGTCACAGCAGATATGATTAAAATGTTAGAAGAGTTAGTGAAGAAATGGATCCAAAGTGTATTCATAGCAGTAGGGAAAGGAATGCATATCCTGGAATACTGGAGAACAGCTATTCAAATGTCATTGTATAAGAACAAAAGGATATTCATAATGCACATTAGAGAGATAGCAAACTCTTTTCATGCTGCATAAATGTGTTGGAGACTGTGATTATTAAATGAATATGCAGAGCAATAGAAAGTAAGATGGAAGGTGAACAACTGAGATTCAGAATAGAATGCAGCACAACCAGCCTGATGTTTGCAGTGACACAGACAGTAGAAAAGAAGTGACAGCTGATGAATGAGTTCAAATGGACATTCCTAAACTTCAAGAAACATGTAACATTGTCCTGCGAAAGCTGATTTGGACAGTTCTGACATGGTTTGATGTCCTGAAAACATTGATAGAATTAGTCCAGGCTGTGTACAAGGACCCAAGTACATAAGTACAGACAATGTTCAGACTCACAAATGGGGTTCCCAGTGGAAGATGGTGTTTATCAGGGCTTAGCTTTGAGCCCCTTGCAGTTCATACTGGTGATAGACTGCATTAGCAAAACTTTTAGAAGAGACAGGTTAACACAATCTACTGTTTGCAGATGATGTGGCATTGCAAGCAGATTCTAAACATGAACTTCAACAAATGATAGGGGAATACAATGCAAAAGTGAAGGCACACAGGATTGAAACTAAGTACAGACAAGAATAGCTGTCATAGTAGCAAATAGAAGCTGAAAATTGAGACAGACAGGAAAATAGTGGAATGGATTTTAGGTTCATAGGTTCATAGGTTCATAGGTTCATACTAGGCTATCTGCCCAAGGGCATTTATAAGCCTAGCCCATAGTTATGTGGCTTTCGCCACCCCTTTAGTTTGAATAAAAACTATGCCTATCATTTTGCTGTGCCTCTGTCAAGCAGTGACGCTGAAGTAATCCCTGGGGTATATCTGCAATCTCCCATCCATTGGTCAAGATTCCTCTTGAACAAGACCAGAGAGGTGCTCTGCCTCACATGTACCGGGATTTTGTTCCACAGCATAGGGAGTCTCTGGGTGATGAATCTGTCCCTCCAGCACGTTCTATTTATAACCGTGTCAAGGTTTAAGTCTCCGCCCTTGTGGTTCTGAGGGATCTAGATTTTTGAGGTGAAGCATATTCATCAAATCTGGGTTTGACATGGCCTTATATGTCAGGCACAGGTCACCTCTGAGCAAGCGGTATGAGACTGAATAGAGCTGGAGTTCTTTCAGTCGGGCAGCATAAGACATATTTTTGAGACCCTTTATCCTTTTGGTGAGGAACTTTTGGGGCCTTTCAAGCTGCAGCAGGTGTCTGGTCAGATACATTTCGAACGGGGCATTGTACTCAATCATAGGTCTAATAAGTGATGAGTACAGGGGGACGATGACCTCCCTTGATCTAGATGTGAATCCCTTCATGATCAGGTGGGTGATATAGAAGGTTTTCCTAACTACTTTAGCAACATGAGTGTCAAGCGAAAGGCTACTGTCAACCTGGGTCCCCAGATCTCTGATGACTTTTTCTGTGCTCAGTGGATTGCCACCTATATGGTAGCTAGGGGTAGCCTTGTTTTTCCCAAAGGGTATGACTATGCATTTTTTGGCGTTTAACTTCAGGCCATGTCTCTGGCACCAGTTATCCATTTCTGTGAGGCCCTTCTGGAGGATATCTGTGTCAGATGTGTTTTCGACTATGGCCCAGTTTGCAGTCATCTGCAAACTTTGTCAGCCATAACCCTCCTGTGTTTGCTTGTACTTCAGAAAAGTAGATGCCGAACAAGAGTGGACCCAGGACTGAGCCCTGTGGGACACCACTTGTGACAGGCTTTGAGTCTGACATGGCTCCAGCAACTCTGACCCTGTGGGTTCTGTCACTTAGCCAGTTTGCAACCCATCTTGTGATGTATGGGTTTACATTCAAGCTGATGAGTTTTTCGATGATACCTGAGTGGGGTATTGTGTCGAAGGCCTTTGCCAGGTCGAGGTAGGCTGTATGGACTGCCTTTCCCTCATCAATGGCCTTGGTGACTGTCTCAAAAAAGTCAACCAAGTTTAAGAGGCAGGATCTGCCTTTGACAAAGCCAAACTGAGTTGGATCCAAAGTCTGCAAGTTACCTATGTCTTTATTTATGAGTTCCATTATGATCCTCTCCATGGCTTTGCAGATAAGGCTTGTCAAGCTAATGGGGCGGTAATTTCCAGGGTCTGTGGAGGCACCGCCCTTATGAAGTGGGACCACAGTCGCCGTGCGCCACTCCTTGGGTACGTATCCTGAGGTGAGGCTAAGATTAAACAGCTGTCCTAACTGTGGGTTTAATTCCTCATTGAGTTCATGAAGCACACAGCCGGGGACACCATCCGGTCCCATGGATGCTGTGTTTTTGCCTTAGTGAGGGCAGTTCTCACCTGGGCGTTGGAGATGTTTGGGGGGCTACAATCCTCTGGAATAGATATCTCTCCTTTGGGGGGGGGAGAAGTTTGCACTGAACCTGTCAGCCAGTATGTTGGCAATGTGTGTAGGTTCAGTAATTTTCACATCATTTTGAACTAATTCTGAGCATATCTGGGAGTTTCCTCCTAGGTTTCTAACATAGCTAAAGAAGGCCTTATGATTCTCTTTAGAGTCCTTGGCGATTTTTCTCTCAAAATTTGCCTTGGATGATTTTATGAGAGCTCTTAGTTTTTACTTATAATGATCAAAGGTGTCTTACCTTTCAAGGATTTTGCTCTATCTTGTAGTAGCTTCCTCCTTTTGTTGTAGAGCTTGTTTATGGCTGGGGTCCACCAGACTGGACGCTTGCCTTTGGTACAGAGAGTCTTAGTTTTGTTTGGGATTGCCTGATCCATGCAGTCCTGTAGGTGCTGGTAGAAGGCATTTGTAAGTGATTCAGCGGTTTGAGTAATGTTTACCACTGGCTCAGGGGCCTTAAAGGAGACCACACTAGTTTTAGAAGTGTGAAATCGGCTTTTGAGAAGTTTTTCACTGTGGTCTTTTTGTTTCAGGTGGGGCGGGATGAGGACCTCCAGCGAGATTAGTTTATGATCTGATCTCACCAGTGAGGGTATACTTCGGTGTTGAACATTTTGATCCCATGTTCGTGATGATGAGATCAAGTATGTTTTCTCCTCTTGTGGGGATGGTGACTAGTTGTTCCATGGCATTTGAGTTTATGAACTCCAGGAATCTTTGGGTTAGAGTGTTCGGGCTTGAGTAGTGTTCCCAGTCTATATTAGGGTAGTTAAAGTCACCTAGTATGATGGTGTTTGGAGATACATTTATCCCTCCAATGTTTTCAGGAAGGCCATGTGAGGTTCCTGAGTTTGAGAGGGTGGCCTGTAACATGCTACAAATTGCAGAGCAGTCTTGCCTATGGTTAATTGCACCTGGATGGTCTCCGATGCATCATGCGTTGCCACCAACCTTGAGGTGTGGGTGTCCTTTATGAATATGGACACCCCTCCTTTCTTGGTGTTGTCCGGATTTTGGGGCCGGAACGCATGATATGAGGTGAAACCTGTTAGTGCTGGGGTGCTCTCAGGAGCCTTGAACCAGGTTTCTGTCACAGCACAGACATCGATGTTCTCCATATTGAGAAGGGCCTCGAGTGCGTGCATCTTGAGATTGAGACTTCTGGCATTGAGCAGCATTACCCTTAGTTTTTTCCTTTTGGTGTTCTAGGGTGGTAGGTTTAGAATTTGAGCCTTGCCTAAAAAGGCACTATGGGGTGGCAAGAGCCTTTGCCAATATCCGGAAGCCCAGGGTGACAGGTGCAAGCCGTCCCTTGCGCAGCGTGGCTTGTCCAGCATGTCATCCCAGGCAGACAGACATTGGATCCCCTTTGAATGACACCAGAATTTAAGCCAATTATTAAAGCTGATCATCTTATCACTGTATTGTGGCATCATTCTAGGTGAAGGTAGGATACTGCTCAAGGTCAGGGTCATACCTGCCTGGGCTACATAATCAGAGAGCTCCTCGATGTCCCTTTCATGTAGTCCAAGGAGGTGCGTCTCAGGTCGTTGACACCAGCGTGGACAATGACTGAGTCGTACTTGTACCTGCTGTTGAGAGACCTGAGTGCTTGCGTTATGTGGCGGATTCTAGCGCCTGACAGGCAGCTTACTGTGACCTTCTCTTTACTCAGTCTGGTGAGGGACGCCAGTGTGTCTGACTATGGAATCACCAATGACAAGTGTGTCTGGCATTTTGTTTGGCCTTAAGGGCTGTGACTGTTTGACACTCTGACTGTGTGGTCTATGTGTTGCATGTGTTGGGTCGTGAGGTGGTAGTTGTTTGGGTGTCTGCTTTGGTGGCCTCTGCTGTTTTGGTAAATTTTTGATCAGAGCCTCCGAGTATGTCTTTGTGTGAGTATGTGTATGATTTGAGTATCTGAAAAGGTTATTTGAGGAGAAAGAGTGTCTGAAATAGAATCAGAGGGGCTACAAGAAACTGGCACATGGATAATATATGATTTCAAAATGCCAAAGACTCAAAAAAAAAAGACCACAAAATAGTGATTCTACTAGTTTTTCTGTATGGTACAGAAACCTTTGGAGTGAAGGTAGAGTAGTTGAGGAAGTAACTCAGAGCAGCTGAGTAAGCTAACAGTGACAGAGATGATGTGCCTGAGACTGGTATTAGGGTGCACACTGTGGGACAGATAAAGAAGTGAGGACATCAGAGCAGAAACCAAAATTGCTCTAATTCTAGAGATGGTGAAGAGAAGAGAAGAGAAGAGAAGAGAAGAGAAGTGATGAGAAGAGAAGAGAAGGGAAGAGAAGAGAAGAGAAGAGAAGAGAAGAGAAGAGAAGAGAAGAGAAGAGAAGAGAAGAGAAGAGAAGAGAAGAGAAGAGGAGAGAAGAGAAGAGAAGAGAAGAGAAGAAAAGAGAAGGGAATAGAAGGGAAGGGAAGGGAAGAGAAGGGAAGGGAAGGGAAGAGAAGAGAAGAGAAGAGAAGAGAAGAGAAGAGAAGAGAAGAGAAGAGAAGGGAAGAGGAGAGGAGAGGAGAGAAGAGAAGAGAAGAGAAGAGAAGAGAAGAGAAGAGAAGGGAAGGGAAGAGAAGGGAAGAGAAGAGAAGAGAAGAGGAGAGAAGAGAAGAGAAGAGAAGAGAAGAGAAGAGAAGAGAAGAGAAGAGAAGGGAAGGGAAGGGAAGGGAAGTGATGAGAAGAGAAGAGAAGAGAAGAGAAGAGAAGAGAAGAGAAGAGAAGAGAAGAGAAGAGAAGAGAAGAGAAGAGAAGAGAAGAGAAGAGAAGAGAAGAGAAGGGAAGAGGAGAGAAGAGAAGAGAAGAGAAGGGAAGTGATGAGAAGAGAAGAGAAGAGAAGAGAAGAGAGGAGAAGAGAAGAGAAGGGAAGTGATGAGAAGAGAAGAGAAGGGAAGAGAAGGGAAGAGAAGAGAAGAGAAGAGAAGAGAAGGGAAGTGATGAGAAGAGAAGAGAAGGGAAGAGAAGGGAAGGGAAGGGAAGTGATGAGAAGAGAAGAGAAGGGAAGTGATGAGAAGAGAAGAGAAGAGAAGAGAAGAGAAGGGAAGAGGAGAGGAGAGAAGAGAAGAGAAGAGAAGGGAAGAGGAGAAGTTTCATTACATGGGAAACATAGAAGATGACTTGCTGATGAAGATATGGGAGAAACATGAAGAAGGCAAGAAGCTTCCAGTAAAGCGATGGATAAACTTCATAAGAGGAGTCCTGCAATAGTTAGGCATGACTGTCAAAGAAGGTAGGAGAGTGACATTGAATCAAGAGAGGTGCAACAGTTGCGACAACATCCCAACCCCTGAGGAAAAATAAAATGAAAAGGGCATATGGAAGGTGATAATGATAATACGAATGATGATGTTTGAATTTGCACTTCTATTCCTCAAGACCAACGAATAAAAACGGTATGAAAGTCTATTGATTATGATAAAGATTTTGATTTAAATGTTATTTATAATTTTTATATATAATATTAAACTTGCTTTAATTCTGCAGAGACAGTATACAAGCTAATGTTGACTTAGCAATGATTGATAGCTCCGACATTTGCTAGTTTAGTGATGACCACATGGCAGAAAGAATAAGGGGAGCATTTCCTAGATGCCTTTAAAAACAGGATTGAATGATGCCATTAATATTGCCTGTATGCTAATCCAATAAATTGTTAATGGGTTGATATGCATTCTGTTTGAATGAATTTTAAGTGTCCAATAAGATCTGAGGTTGATTATGTCATAATGTTTTTAGTATTTAATACAGTGCTGAATAGAGTTTCTTTGTTTGAAAAAAACTTACCTTAATAAAGAAACTTGGAATGTGACTGGTATGTTTTTCCCGTTGAGTGTTCTATGCTCTGGATCATTTTAAGTTTATACAAAGAACATAATATTTTATTTTTGCTTCCCTATGATCATTGTTTTTTCTCACAGCTGATTTTGCATGACAGAATTAATACAACCATCAGATAAAGGCAAATGTGTAGCTAGACAAACTGACGGTGAGGACACTTGCTAAGGTTATCTATAGTGTTTTTTCAGACCATGTCTTTCTGTATCAATGCCATCTCATTGTATCACTGCACACTAAGGCAACAGAGCCAGTGCTTGGCAAGGTAACATTCTGCATTGATAAGTGTGTCTTTTTAATTCCCTTACCACACCAACAAACACAGGATTTAATTAAAACTAGAAAATGCCAGGAGTAGTTTGCATGAACATGAATCAAAAGTGTGACCAAGCTTAACGCAGCATTTGTACTCAACAAAAGAGAATAATAACTTCACAACAGACTAAAATTATTTCCAGTAGAGCAACTACTTAATCCGCGAATATCATAACGACTTTTGTATGCACCTTCAGGAAGTATGGTAACCGCTGCTGGATAATTAAATCACTGGCACCTTACTTGTACCGGCAGTGGGTTTGTAATTGATGTTTCGTGAGCCCTATTCACAGGGGCGGCCTTAGGTCAACTGGTGCCCTAGGCAAAAGGGTTATACGGCGCCCCCAACCACACCACTCGGTGTCCCCACCCTGGTCTTCTTACAGCAAATAAATATCGGAAAAGTGCCCCTGTTAGAGTGGTGCCCTAGGCGGATGCCTAGTTGCCCTATGCCTAAGGCTGGCAATGCCTATTCATACAGTGGTACTGGTAAAAAGGCATACTTGCATTTTGTGTAGTAGCTGTCACTGTGCTCATTCAAACTTAAGGAGTTCTATTTCCTGCCACCTTACTTCTAGTGTTTGACTTAACGTGATTTAGAAGATTGCTTTTTATTTCTGGCTTTAGTTTCTTTCAACATCCTAAAGACATGTCAGCAGGTGATTTTGCCTCTCCCTAAATTGCCAATCAGCAGAATACAAAATGTAACTCTAAAAACAGCCAAAATCTGATTGCAAGTGCACAGTTAGGGTAATGGGACAACTAGGTTAAAATTGTACATGTGGAGATTTAGATAATAGGCTAAAATAGGTGATTTTGCATTTTTACACTAAAAGTTACATAAAACTCTGTGTTCAATGAGATGGAAGAGGTAGGACCATTTCTACAGTACAGAAAATAAGCAAACATTTGCTGAAGTAGTTATTGAAATTTTAGGAGTGGGGTACTTTTAAGGAACTGCATCAACATTTAGTCATATACTCATGCAGGTGAAACTCACATTTTTCTTGTTTATGTCTTCACTCTTTGTTGTGTATTTAGGTGGGAGTCTAATGGTGGAAAGGCATGTTACTTGTTTTTTCACAAAGCAAGCCATTATGCAAAAGGGCAGTAAATTTTCAATTATTTTCATAGTCATTGTGATGAAATGTGTAATGACAAATATTGGTGAAACTGTTTTTGTGAATATGCAACAGTTTCAATGACTTTGTAGTCATTTTTTCTGCAATGAATATATATTCATATATATCTGTAGTTGTCTGCTTGATTCTTGTAAATAAGAGTTTGTATTTTTAAATACTGTTAACATAAGCTAGTTGCCTTTTTGCATTTTGTGAACCTGCAAATTGCCCACAGATATGTTTGTCTGTGGGTCTGAGTGTGTGTGTGTGTGTGTGTGTGTGTGTGTGTGTGTGTGTGTGTGTGTGTGTGTGTGTGTGTGTAAAATATTTGTCTCCTTCCTAGCTCTAAATAGGTTAAAGTGAGTTTTAAAAACTAAATGGAAAAAATGAATGAATAAATGTGAATAAATGTGAAATATCTTTCTTCTGTATTACTATGCCTTCAACTAACATTCTTTTTTTTCAAAAATTTTGAATTTTATTACAGTGAAGATGTGTAATGTACTGAGGCTGTTTTGAAACTGTCAGAAGAACTGATTGTAATTAGTATTATTAATAAGTTGACTGGAAACAGGCAGAAGTTTGAGAAAAGAAAGAGGTATTAACACTTGACTGTTTTTTCTCTGTGATTAAAATGTATGTGTATTGATCTAAAATATAATTTTACTCTGTATTTTAAAACTATTGGGAAATATACTTAGGCATCTAGTACTACTAAGATGCACAAAATCAAATGTACAAATATTACATATATTTTGTATGACAATTAGGACTGAAAAGTATCACTTTTTCTTGGGTTAAATTATTAAAATTCTTGATGGATTTCAGAGGAACATGAAGTTGAAATGGTCACTTGAAGTATTAGCATTCATATTTACGTAATGTATTCAGAATGCATCTCAGTTAAATTAAAAAATGAACAGACTACATGAAGTGTGAGCTATTAATATGCACACTACTTAAAATTTTAATCCAGATTGAAACAGTTTCAGTAAGTCACAACATACTTGAGATGCAAGTGAAAAAAACACTATTATTCAATAGTTTGCATTAATAAAATTAATGCAGACTTCTATTTCATTGGTTTACTGATAGAAAATTAATTACCTTCAAAAAGAACTAGACACAGCACCTCAAAAGCATATCTTCTTCTTCTTTCGGGTTTTCCCGGTTAGGGGTCACCACAGCGGATCACCTGTCTGCTCACGATTGTCAGTGGAGTTTTACAGTGTCAAGTTGCCAGCCCGGCGCCCAACCTTCCACAGAAGGCCCACACATGCACACACTCATGCCTAGGGCCAATTTAGAGTGTCCAATCCACCTGCAGCATGTCTTTAGGATGTGGGAGGAAACCAGAGCACCCGGAGGAAACCCACGCGACCACAGGGAGGACATGCAGACTCCACACAGAAGGCTCCCCAGCTGAGAATCAAACCGGAGAACCTCTTGCTGTGAGGTGGCAACGCTAACCGCTACACCACTATGGCCGCCCTGCACCTCAAACGCATATGTTGGTTGCAATTACCTAAGCAGTGACAAACATAAAAATAGCTTCACCCTTTAACATACAAAAATACTTTAAAAAGTCCCTACTGGAAATAGATATTGAGTGACCCCCCCCCAAGAAAAAGAAAGACACTATTAAAAAAGGAAATAATTTTAAATGAAAATCTGTAGCATATACAAATGCCATGTAATACGCACCTTATAGTAAATATAGAGGGGCAAGCAGATCAATACATACATTACAGATTATTTATATGCTTAAGCTTTGGGAGGATCCAACAGACGCTACACTTGAGCTAAAGCACTGTCCCTACCTTTCATATGCAAATGTAATTAAATATGCTAAAAGAAAGCCTGAGGATCACCTCTCCAAGTAAGAAACCATGAAGTTTTCAGGGTGTTCTAATGTCCAAACAATTGATTCCATAAAACAGAATGGTTGCACTGCTCTATCCATGAAATTATAAATTGGACAAGCTCGCCTGCAAAGTCAAGCATGTTTTGTTTCACGTGTTATACATGTCCAAGTATGGCTCTCTTTCATGTGTTATACATGTCCAAGCATGTTTTGTTTCATGTGTTATACATGTCCAAGTATGGCTCTCTTTCATGTGTTATACATGTCCAAGCATGCTCTGTTTCATGTGTTATACATGTCCAAGTATGGGAAGTTACATCCATTCCTTAAAAAGAGTGGGAATCATATGAATGTTTGAGTTAGTTTGTACATTTTGGGGGGAGCTACTTCCTGTATGGTACACCCTGGAAAATTCCTGTAATCTTTCACACAGGCATCTCTGTATGTTTGATGACTCTTATTGCCAGTGGAAGAGCTAGGCATGGCACAGATACGTATCTGTATGTATGCATGCACCTTTATAATTTAGTAGTTATTGCAACGTGTTGATTTATTGAGACGTGTATACATTGCTGTAAACAGTGCATATATTAGCATTCATTGTAAATGTTGATAATATTAACAATGTATCAAACCTATGTCTTTAACAGGATAATACGAGGCAGTAGTAATTGAGTGAGTGGGTTTTATGAATGACTCATTCACTGAGTTGTAAGAGACAGTTCAGGAAAGGCTGCAGTACAGCGTGCTCACCTTTGCCATCGGGAATAGAGAAACCAAGACAGTGGGTCTGAACTGCAAAGTGTATACTCAGGAAGGGAACCAGAGAGAAGATACTCACATGTGTTTTTCTCAGAACTCCAGGATGCAGTCTGTTAACAGCAACTGGTTTCTCAGCAATGTAGGACTTTAGCAAAGTATTATCTTACTTTGTATGAAGGACCTGATTTTTTATTTCTGTTGAAGTGAATACACTGTCTTGTGTTACAAATCTGGTGTTTCAGCTGCATTCTTTTCTACAATATATGCACACAAATAGATTGTCAAAAAAACAACTGCAGACCAGACAGCTTTATCTGCTAAACTGTACTCCTTGGTGTCTGTTGCTATATTACTTTATGAATGTGTGTAATGTCTCTAAATACTATAAACCTTCACAGTGGTCATCACATTGAGATAAATACTAGTATATATGTATACTATACCTCACGAAACAGGATTTGCCTGGTTGGAAGAAGCACTTAGAAATACTCCAGGTATCATGGACAATTTCTTATATTTTTCAGGAGAATGCTTTAAACAAACAACTGGGGTTGCCATGGGGGCCAATTGTGCCCCCACATATGCAGATATTGTCCTTTCTATATAGGAGAAAAAATATGTTATTAACAGCGAATTTAATAAATATTGGAACCTATACACCAGATTTTTGGATGACATCTGCATTTTTTGGACAGGCACCCAGGGGCAACTACATGATTTTATGATTTATTTGAACCAAAGTACTAGTTATTTGACATTAACTCACCAGGTCACAACACAGCAAGTCAATTATTTGGATCTGTCTTTAAATGTTGATGAAACAGGCTTCAAATCTACTATTTACAGGAAGCCTACCTTTTCCAACACCTATATTCAGTATACTAGTTCCCATCCCTTATATCAAAAGAAAGAGATAGTCAAGGGACAATTTGTACGGGCGTCCCGAATGACATCTGATGAGCATGATTATATTTTAGAGAGCCCAAATTTAACCAGAAAGAGTATACCCAGAGTATTTCATCACCAATATACAGAATGAGGTGGGGGAAGGTAGGAACAACAAATACAAACCCATTTTAGGTACTGGGAACATACACCCTTCAATGGGTTCTAGTAACATTCAAAAGACACCAGTAGGGTTACAAAGATCCTTTGTTACAGATTACAGCACTAATGCTGACATTATTAGAAATGTAGTGGAAAAAGAATGGGAGAATTTCAGTGATTTTACTAACCTCCCCAATCTTAAAGGGAAGCCAGTGAAAACTGTTTTTCAGAAGGGCAGCAATATTAAAAGTATACTTGAACATGGGAGGGTTGGCTAAAACATTTTCCAACCAATGCAAGGGCACATTCAAGTGTGGGTCCTGTTCGCAATGTAACAGCATTTCCCAAACTGAGAAAATATTCATTCCAGCCAGGAATAGATGGATTACAGCATCCTCTTACTCCAATTGCAATACACAAGGGCTAGTATACATTGCTATGTGTCAGATGTGCGAGGGGTTCTACGTCGGAAAAACTGAGAGACTACTAAGACGTAGAATATATGAGCACATGTATGAAATCCAAAAACAAAACTCTAAAAATGCTCTATATAAACACACTTTAGTATGTAATCGAGCAAAGTTTTAGTTTTTTGTTTTGGAAATTCTCCCTAGGTAAGCTAGGAGTGGCCCTTGGGAAACCAAATTGGAGTATTGAGAGACATATTGGCAAAAAATACTGGAAGCTAACAGGAAAACAGGACTGAATGACAACATATCTATTGCCCCTCTATTCAAGTTAAGAGCAGCACAATTGTGAAGTTCACACATTATATATGTATACAGGCTCTTTATGTCATTCTTTTTGCCAATGTTCATTTTTTTGCTGATGTTTATTCTAAACAGATAAGATGTATACATTGGATGTCCCTTACATGAGTATGGTAACAATATATGTTTTTTATATATAACATATTTTTATGGTACACCAGGTATATTCATACAAATGTGTATATACACATATAATTTTATGATTCAAACAGTTTGAAACACTTTTAAACTAGTTTGCTAATATGGGGCTTATTATTCATTGTTTTTATACATTAAATAGCTTTACTATGTATTATTATATTTTTTTACATAACATATTTATTACAACATTTTTATTTTTTGTATTGTTTTATGTTGGTATTTCAGTTGAATTATTTTGCTTACAACATAACATATGCATATTTTAGATCTTGTTACTTTAATAGATGATCAATTAGTCTATTTAGTAATTCATGTGACAAGTATTTAAATGGATTTTAGAGTCATATTTGTATTATCTGAAGAAGTCAGTGATTTTTCTCCGATGAAAACGTTTTTATTGAGTTACAGCTGGCATTAATTTATTTAAAATAAACCTTGTGTGGTTGCGGTTTCTGCCTCTGACTGAACTTTTTTGGTGATTTGCTTTGGTATTATTCAGTCGAGTCTCCCTTTACTGGATATATGTATAGAGCCTTGTCCTTATAACATATTCCCAAACAAAGAAAGTGTACATGACCCATATATGTACGTCATAAGAAATATCAATGTTGATGATAAAGGAGAGTAGTGGGCAGTGTACCCACAGCTACATGTGCCACATACCAACCTATCTAAATCTGACCTGTTTTATCAGTCTTGATGGCTAAACACAGCACCTGGATGTAGGTAAATTGGCATATTGTCATAGAGTAAGCAGAATTGTCTTTGTAATTTGTTTAAGGGTTATTGAATTGAATTTTATTTTCTATTAGTTCCACAAGGAGTGTATATTTCCTATAGGATTGCAGTTATTTTTTAGCAGAGGTTGAATACAGAAAGGCTTATGTTGTGGGGATTGTGTCAGTTAGTTCTACTATGAAACATTGACTTTCTTAACTTTCTTAAAGCCTGTGAACTGAAAACACAAAAAGTGACTGAAATAAAGAAGGGTAAAAAAAAAATCAGTTAAAATTTTTTGTAGGGGGCAACCCCCCCCCCCACACCTCAAAACTTATTTAGTATATACTAACTCTATGGCCGCACTAACTTGAAGAAGGGAGAAATCTTGTAAAACAAGTGAATCACTGTTGTTATAGTTTTGTAAGTGTACACTTGCAATGATTTCCTATGGGAAACAATGTTTACTGTTATGCCCTTTATCTTTTATCCATGTGTTAGTGAAGTTTGTGCATTTTCACTTTAAACAACTGTAAGGAGGCTGTGTTACTTTTGTAGTTACATGATCTAAGATAGTTTTAAGTGGAAGCAGAAACAAGATTAGTAGGGCATTATAGAAGAGCATTTTCAATTTTTGGATTTCTGGTAAAAGAGTAAGGGAGAGAATTTCTATTGTACTGTTCAGTATTAATATTTTTAATTATTTTTATTTTTGTTAGGTATCAGCCGTGTTTAGTTGCTTCTAATGTCAGTAAATATAGAACTTTTTATAGTAGTTAAATGGCAGTTTATTAAGGTGTTTGCCTTTAAATGGATTTGATAATGTAATTGGGAGTATAAAAACAGGGTACATAAATGTACATGTCAGCAGGGTGGTTGGAGAATGAAGTGTGCGTAGAGCAAATCAGGCAGTAATTGCATTCTGTATTACTTAATCAGTTTGAGCATGTTAGGAGAGAGCACAGATAGATGGATAATGTTCTTCAAATAGCATGTTTCCAGGTGCCATCATTGCAGTCCAGTGCAAAAAAGACAGTAAATAAGTGGATTGGTTATTTCATTGCTTAGCATTTATAGTTCAGTACTAAACGAGTACATTGACAATGTTAGCATCAGTAAGGAGAAGAGGGAACAAAGGAAATATAAATATATCCTGTAAGGAACCAGAGGGTAAACATCAGTAAGCAAGACCAGACACAACTTTTATAAAGGTATAATGTTTATGATTAAACTATTACTTGAATTTCTGTTAAATTGGTACACTTGAGAGTGTTGCAGCTATAAGGAATGCAGCACACAGTGAACCCTTAACTATGTTCCATACTTTAGTACTATCCTTGCAAGGAACAATTAAAATACAATATAAAGAAAAAGATAATCTGTGCTGTAGGTCAGCTGTAGCTGGTGGAAACAGTACTTAATTATCTGCCAGTCTGTGTTGTACCTCTTTAAGCACAGCATTTGTACAGACGTTCACATCTTAAAGTCACTATAAGCATTAAACCATCTGGGGTGTAAGGGACTCATCAAATGACAAGCTTTTATGAAACCTTGCAGGCATTATAATGTGAAAAGATTAAGTGATTAAACAAATTTCAGCAATTAAATATTTTGTAAGTGCAAGCAGCAGACAGGAGTACAGAATATGAGAGAGAGAACTGAACACCCTACAGCTAATAGTGACCCAGCCTAAGTTTGTGTGCAGCAAATGCACATATTTAATAAGTTATCTTCATGACAACAGCAACATAAAGTATAGGGTTTTAGTCCAAATCTGATGCATGTCTGATATGCAGATATATTTCTCAGCAAGGAAACTACTAAAGCATTTATCAACAGTACAACTAACAGCAAGTGCTAAGGCTAGAGCATTAATGACCATGTATATATTCAAAAGATGGATATTTAAGTACATTGTATCAAATTTAAAGTCATTAATTAATGCAACAAGCAGCAAATAGTGTAGCATTTAATAAAAGGCACATACAACACAATATCATTATAGTCTTAGAAAGTAAACCACAAATAATAAAAAAATGCCAAACCAGTTAGGTTACTAACCTTACTGAACCTTTGTTGTGTAGAAAATAAAAACTAAAACAGAATAATATATGGCATTCCAAAATAGATGGAATATATAAAAGTAGAGTAGGATCACAGAATGCCAGTCTATGAAATCAGAACCTTCTATTTGAACTGTACATTGCCAAAATAAGATATAACTAGGAGAACTGAAAAATAGACCATAAGAATTTAAATTTCCTAAAGGCATAGGATAGCTATACAGCCTATATCTGTCCATTTTGTTTGTGGAGGAGGTTTGGATGAGACATGGGGGCTTGGATGAGACAGTCATCAGTATTATTAAGCTGACTGCCTCACCCAAGCCCCCTCTGTGAAAGAAATGGACAGATTTTTGGTTCTAATGATGACCAGTCTGACCAATTTATGTTTTATGCCAACCTTCTGAAATCCCTTATAAAGCAGCAGACCACCAAGTGTTTCTTCAGATCATACCTAGACACAGAGAACTGTCAACTGAATCCAGGTAGGGAAATTAGAGTGTTGTAATGATCCAGGTAGGAAAATTAGAGTGTTGTAATGATCCAGGTAGGGAATTTAGAGTGTTGTAATGATCCAGGTAGGGAAATTAGAGTGTTGTAATGATCCAGGTAGGGGAATTAGAGTGTTGTAATGATCCAGGTAGGGAATTTAGAGTGTTGTAATGATCCAGGTAGGGAAATTATAGTGTTGTAATGATCCATGTAGGGAAATTAGAGCTGGTATTTTCACACATTGGTAGATATATAGGCTAGGATATGTGGTTCCCAATTAGGCAGACAGCAGGTCATATATAATGTTGCCCACTGCTGTAAATTGCAGGTCAGTTTGGATATGAAATGGAGCTATCGTTCATGACCACCTTCTGAAGCTCATGGAGTCCATGTCTGAGATGGCATTTAACACCACATGTTTGTAAAATCAGAACATTGTTAAAAATAAGGCTGGAATCCAATATGAGAAGGTCCAGTGTTTGTACACATCTGGTGAATCACAGAATGCATCTAAAATCTGCAGCCATATATGTGTGGTGTGTTCCATGTTACATAATGTGGTAGTGCACAAGCAGTTATAACAAAATGAGATCATTACAGTACTGCCTGAGAGACCTGTCACAGCAATAGATGTGGAATATGGTTCAGAGTCATCGGAGGAACAGGCTCCAGAGTCAGCCTGTAGAAGACAACGGAGGACTAATACATTGTGACAATGGCAACGTGGTATTGCCTGGTCCACAACTACACGCCATTACATAGATATCACAAAAAAAATCTTGATGCATACATTATACCCAGACTATGCAATAGAGTGAGCTGATTGGCCATATATGCATCAGACATTAGCTTAGTCATATAGTTTATAGAACAGACAGAAAGTATTTCTCAATATTTGCACATGTGGAGCCCAGTGACAGGTCACATATGCTCAGAAGTCATAAGGGTGCATGGGATAAACAATCAAGTGTGAAACAGGTTAAGTGGGAGTCATGAATCTCATTCTCAAGTGGCAGGTTAGAGCCAATATGTGTTGAATGGTGGCATGTCTACTGTGTACTGTTTTGTCTTGCTTCTTTTTGGAGTTGTTGTGTCCATGGTAGGGAATGGAATAGCACTTTGTCATCATGTACTGGAACTCTGATGTGATGTCACAAGTTGGGAAGCAATTGAGTTGCGATGTCCATGAACCAGACAATAGTCATGGACAGGTGTGGCACTCTGCCATCCAACAGGGTATATTGATAGTGACTGTGATTGGGTGAGGAGTCCCAGACATGTTACTTGAACCTGGGAATGCCTGGTTGAGTAGGCCACTGTGGCAGAGGCAATACTGATGCAGTCTCTAGAATGGTGTGGGTCATATCTACATTGATGACCTGTGACCATAACTCTCACTTTCAGAGAGTTACAGCCAGCATGCCCACCAGAAGAAAAACAGAGAAGAGAGGGATGTTCTGTTTTATGTAACAATGAGTGATTTATTATCTGTCATGGGTCTGGGCAACACTGTCGCCTTTCTGTCCCTAGACACCATGTTGTTGTGCAGGTACAGGAGGTTATCCTATAGATTATGCAAGTTCTATACATTATCACACAGATCATTCACCAACTTTTCCATGGTGTGTAGCAGCTGTCTGTGGTGAGGGAACTGACCTGTACATCATCTGATTGATGACAAGTATTGTGATTAGGTGAGGGAATGACCTGGAATAATGGCGCTGAATTGGAGTCATGGCAGTGATGTCCACTAACATGCATCTAACCTACAAGGTCTGTACCCACATCAAAGGCATTGCAGATGACAAATGCTGGTGCGCTACCTATTGGGACATGCAGAAGAACACAGCAAAAACAGATTCCCAACAGGAACAAAACACTTTGAAAATAAAGAAATAATTAAAACAATGACCTGGAACACACCAGCTTTATTGACAACAAAATTTTCCTTCGACTATGTGCTTTCACCAGTAATTGGCCTCATCAGAGTCAAAGAAACCTCCAACTACAACAGAATAAATAGTGAATTTTTTTTTAACAAACACTTAATTAGTTAATTGATAAGCCAATCATCGGCCATAAAATAACATTAGGTGAACCGCCCTTAAAAAAGTGCTTAGTGCAACTCATTTCATCTAAAACAAATCAAAGAATCCATTTAACAATGCGTATAATACCTAGCCAAATTTAAACATATCCACCAGGTTCCACAAACATCAAAATTGGTTGAAAAGTTTGAGTGAACATGTAAAAAATACTATAAAAATTTATTCCATGAATTAAAAACATTGATATATAAAAAAAATGTGTATAAAAAGAACATACCAGCAGGCAATGCTAATAAACATACCCAAGCTGAAAAACCATTAGCTTTTAATTTTTGAAGTTTGAAACAATACTGGCCAATGATGAAGCCAATTACTGACAAAAGCGCTTAGTCGAAGGAACATTTTGTTGTCAATAAAGTTGATGTGTTGCAGGTCGTTGTTGAGATTATTTCTTTATTTTCCATGCAGAAGAATATGACTCAGCTTGCTATGCATGTGACTGAGGCAGGAAAGTCAGTGGTGTTCAGTGGTATTTTGCAGTCACCAAGAATGATGTCAAGATTCAAGGACAAGATAACTGATTTTAATAACTGGTTATGTAGGCAGTCTCAATCTGGGTGCATCCTTTATATGTCAGCTTGGGATGAGATGGCTGACAAGCCTTCCTGCTTTGCTAGGGATGGTCTGCCCCCATATTACTAAGGTTTTCACATGCAGGCTAAAGCCTTTGCTGCCTCCATATTGGCATTTTACCCAGATTCCATTTGATAGGCATTCTAACTTAGTAAATTCTAATTTGCAACACATTAATGTGTCTCTACTTAATAACTGGAGTCTAACAAAAAATAAAAATGCGTGAACATGAGGTTCTTCTGAAACTTGGACACATTCATATATGTGTAGTTAGAGAAATATGAAAGCACTCCCTCTATTCCTGTGTATAACTCCTATCATGTCTTCAGAGCTACAGGCAATTGTAGGGGAGTATCAATATTTGTCAAAGCTATTATCGCCTCAGAACAACTTCTTCAAGACACCACATTTGGACTCCTAGATGTCCATATAACCTTAAATAAAGCTAATAACCCCCTTCATAGCTAGCTAGCTATAGAACACCCTCAATGTCTCCTTCTGAGCACAATAGCTATCGTAGCACATTATCTGAAATCCCCATTAAACCTGCAACCTTTCTACTGGGAGACTTCAACAACCTGTCAACAAAATGGGTGACCTACACTGCCAGTGGTTGGGTTGCCATGCCCAGTGCTTCCCTGGCATTATAAATGCTAACTCTCTTTTACAGATAATAAACTATAATACTAAGGGCCCCAATCCTTGATCATGTTCTCACAAATATGGCCATTCCTTGCTCATCTCTTTACCTTCATGCCTTGTTAAATCAGACCATAATTTGGTGAGCTTATTTAAACTGTTGAAAATTCCCCTTTAAATACCTCTGTGTTAAAGGTACTTCTTAATAGCAAAATGTATTTAATTGCATGATACCTTATATAGGTTCCACTGTAAACATCCTCCATTGGCTTCCTTTGCTAAGATGATTGCCTTTGCCTCTAACTTCAATTCACACTCCCACTTTATGTCCTTATTCTTTATCTGTTAGTTGACTGGGTTAGCTGGTAGCCTCTTTTCAGGTGAGACCTGAGACCTTTATATAGTTATATTGAGATGGCAGTCCCTATTCACAACAAATATAATGAGAAAATTAAAAGCAAACATCTATAGTAGAAGACCTGTATAAATCAATTATATAACAAGAAAAATAAATTGCTTAATGCTTTTTAGAGGTCTCATTCTGCGTATCCAAAAACACACTTCAGCAAACTAGTAAAGAGCTTAAGGGAACAATTAGGAAACTCAAAGCTGAGTATAAGCTTGAAATAGCCACTAAAACCAAAACAACTATGAATCTTTTGATGACTGTGTCAGGAAGTTAAGGATTAGCTCCCAAGAATGTTTTGAGCTAATCTACATTAATACTGCCAATTCTGGTAAAAACAAAATTGCTAATCTCCTCTCTGACACATTTTGTGATAATTTTTATTATCCCCAGTGATGTCTATTCCACAGATTCTGCAACCCCAATCACCTCCTTTAATTACTATGGCACAAGTTAAATCAGTACTCTAAAAGCTAAGAATGTCTTATCAATGGGTCCTGAAAATATACCATGTTGACTAAATATCAGTTGCAAATATGACCTATATGAATCTCTGCTTAACCTTTTTAATTTATGTCTGCCTATTGATTATATTCCTGAAGCTGGGAAGCAAACCCTTCAGCCTATTAGCATAAGAAATCTAGACAAAGCCAAAAACAATGAAGGGTGGACAAAGGCCCCCTCAAAAATAGGTGCAATATTTATGTATTGTTCTTATAAACTTAGAAAGTTGCTAGAATAAAAGGTTTTATAAAAGCATGCATTTCTTGAAGGATAGGACATCTAAAACTCAAATGTCCATTATTATTTAATGATTTAATTTCTCTGTGATTTGCCAGAAAACCACAAATTTTATGAGGAGTAGACTACAAATATGGGTCAGAAATCTGGATATTATGCAAAAACTCAGACAGTACCCAGGAAAACAGCCAGTATAATGCTATTACAAAACAGTAGCCAAACCATGGACCCTGGTAACTACAGACATATTAGTCTCACTATCCTCATGTATAAATCTATGGAACATACTGATCTTAGATTTCATTAATAAGGATAATAAACATCTGTTAACCCTGGAACCTCATCAGATTGCCTTTGTCAAAGGAAGGTCCTGCCTCTTTAACCTCATTAATTTATTTGTAAAAATAATCAAAGTAGTGAGTAGTGGTTATTTGGTGAATGCAAAGTATCTAGACTGGTCAAAGCTTTTGACACTGCTCTCCATGAAGGTGTCATTGACATTCTTGTAAGTCTGAATTTAAATCCTTATGCTTTGTATTGGATAGCTAACTGGTTTTCTGATGGAGTCCATGTGTTTAGAGCCACAGATGCCATTTCTCAAAAATTATCAGTGATGTTCCCCAGGTCTCAGTGTCATGGCCTGTCCTACTTGGTGTGTATATCTCAGACTTTCATGCCAACACTCCTGGCCTGTGGTTAAAGATGACTGTAAATCAAATGTTGTTATTCGATCTTCCACCGACTCACAATTGCTCAGACATGGGTTAGACTATGTTAACAGCTGGCGCAAGGACAATTCTCTCAATTAAATGTGAAGAAATGTAGTGTAGATTATTTTGTTAAACAAGACATTTTTGCATACCATATAGGTGACGCACCTCTCAAATCAAACATTGTTGTAAGCGATCAAGGCACTCTTCTTCATAATTCCTTATTGTTTTACTATAATGTCTCTCCAGTAGTTCAGAAAGCCATATATCTGGCTCATCAAATTTCCAAAGTCATCTCCATAAGATTCAAAGAAGTCTCATTTCACCTTTATTTGTATCCCATCAGACCCATTATTGATGTAATGCACCTTTTGGCAAGTATTTGAATAAATGAATAAATAATAATGAGGAAACATGGGGGAAATTCTTGACTAGGCTTATAAAGGCCTCCGGGCCAATAGCCTAGTATCATCCTATGAACCTATAAATATATCACTCAACTTGAAAGACTTCTAGGATTCATAACCAAAAAAATAAAAAAATAATAATAAGTGGCCTCAAAAATCTTAGTTATCAGAAGTAACTGGCAGTCCAGTCTCTGTATTCAGTCTGTTATAGTCTCTTCAGTGAAAATGTGTGCCCAGCCTTTCAATCTGTGAAAGAGCCAACCCTCATTAACCGCCTATTCCTTCACAGAATAAATGGTACCTTAAAAGCCTGGTTAAAGGAACTAAATCTTCACCACCAGATAAATCAGACAAGATGATGTGACAGAGTCATGCTCCTACATGTCCTTCATCTCTAGAGCAAGGTACCACTACAGACCAACAGAGTAGTAATGCCATTCCCACAATCAAGGTAAAGGTAGTTATTTGGGTGTGCAGTCTGGAATTCTCCCTGTGGTCTATCTTGCCCTGCCCTACTTGAGACTGGAGGGAACATTTAAATATAAGTTATGTGCTAAACTAAAGCTCCACATTCTGAATGCCTTCTACTTACCAATGGATATATGGACCTATCTATGTGGGGCTCAATGTTGTAGGTTATCCTCAACTGAACACGGCATAGGCTGAAAATCCAGTTTGCCCCTCTATTTTAGGACTGTTTGGCAAATGGGCTAGTGTTTTCTATACTCTTATATTTACTTACTTGTTGCCAAGATGAAGTAAAAAAATCTTTGTTAAACATCTGGGAACCTAAATATTAAAATGAAATTAATGCAGCTGTAAATTAAATTGATGATAAAGATAAACAACTTGCATACTGTTTGTATACTACTGTTACCTAATATTTTATTTTATTTATTTTACATTTGTTTACCAGAGCAGTCCAACTGGGTTTTGGCCCATTTTTAGCGGAGGACAAGGGAGAAAAGCTCCACATAAAAGTAACAAGACAAGTATTTACAGAAAAGTTAACAGGACAAATATTAAAGTCTGAAAAAGAAGGAACATACTTGCATCCAATTCTGACATATAATTATTTGACAGTTATAATTGTAAAAGGTACTTCCATACAATTCTGATAGTGTTATTTGCAATAGCACTAACATAGACAAGATACAAATATGACATTTTTGGTTAATTTAGGTGTTATTTTGCAAAAGTAATAAAACAGAAAACATAAAAATAAAAACATTTTGGGTTGGTGCATACAGTGAAGCCAAAAAAGAGGTATATATTGAATAGTAATGTCTGCTAAATATAAATATGCAATTAACCAGGCAGTTTTTTTGAAGAGTACTGTACTATCAATGCTGTTGCAATTTATAGTAATACTGTTTTTGACAAAAATATACACTTCCTTCTGTGCTATATCACAGTACCACTAAAATGGGAGGAAAACAAAAAATTTTGAGGTACTGTTTTTCAGCTTTATGAAAATCAAAGCAATAAAGGAAACTGTATACATCTTCTAGAATTAGTTGTTTAACTGATTTACTAAGTGTTCTTGAGACTGTAAATATTCTAGACGCTACATACATTAGCACACTGTCAGGCAGATTCATGTTGGAGGGGGACATGATTCTGGTCTGAATGTCAGAGATAATGTAAGTCTGTTTTTGGAGTTTTCCTCCCCCTTTAAGTATTGGGGAAATAGAGTTTGATTAAGCTATTTTGGATTGAAGAAATAACGTAGTAACCATCTATGTGATGAAGAATTGCTTTCATCTCAGACTGTGAAGGAAAACTTTTTCCTTGAATCTCTGACATATGCACATGGTTTGTGACATTCATTTAGTAGTTCATAGGATCCTAGGTTGGTACTAGGCTATCGGCCCTAGGGCCTATACAAGCCTAGCCATAACAATTCCCTTGCTATTTCTTCCCACACTATTTACTTCCCTGGACCCCTGTCTAACAGTGCAACTGACATGATCCCCATGGTGAATTTTCTTTCCCCCATCCAATCATCAAGGTTCTTTTTGAAGAGGGCCAAGGAGGTGGTCTGCTTGACATGTATGGGCAGTCTATTACAGAGTCTGGAGAGTCTCTGGTTCAGGTACCTATCCCTCCAGCATGTTTTGTTTATTGTGATGACAAGGTTTAGATCCCTGGACCATGTGGCTCTGAGGGATTGGGATCTCTTTAAGTGTAGCATGTCCAACAGCTCTGGGTTTGACATGGTCTTGTATGTTAAGGAGAGATCACCTCTGAGTAGATGATATGAGACAGAGCATAGCTGGAGTTTTTTAAGGCAGTCAGCATAGGGCATCTGCGTTAGGCCTGTGATTCTTTTAGTGAGGTATTTCTGCGGCCTTTCCAGTTGTTGCAGATGTCTTGAGAGGTACATACCAAATGGGGTATTGTATTCTATAATGATTCTAATGAGGGATGAGTACAGTGGGACAATGACCTCCTTTTTTCTGGATGAAAAGTCCTTAGTGATGAGGTGTGCCACTTAGAAGGATTTCCTGACTGTTGTGGAGATGTGGTTATTAAAGATGAGACCACTGTCCACCTGTGTCCCTAAGTCTCTTATCACACTTTCAGTGTTTAGTGTACTGCCACCTATGTGGTAATTCATGGGTACATGTTTTTTTCCCAAAGGGGATAACTATACATTTCTTGGCATTGAGCTTGAGCCCATGGCTCTGGCACTAAGCATCTGTTTTTGTAAGGCCCTTTTGTAGAGTATCCACATAATTTGGGGATTCAGTAATGGCTCCCAGTTTGCAGTCACCTGTAAACTTTGTTAGCCAGAGTCCCTTAGTGTTGGCCTGTACTTCAGAGAAGTAGATGCCAAACAAGAGAGGTCCCAGGACTGAACCCTGAGGTACTCCACTTGTCACTTGTCTGGAGCTGGATTTGAAGTCAGCTACTTTTACAGTGTGGGTTCTGTCAGTAAGCCAGTTGGCAACCCATCGAGTGAAGTAGGGATTAATGCCCAGCTTAGTAAGTTTATCTATGATTCCAGAGTGGGGGATGGTGTCAAAGGCCTTGGTGAGGTCCAGATAGGCTGTGTGGACTGCCTTACCCTCATCCACGGCTCTGGAGACTGATTTGAAGAAGTCAATCAGGTTCAGGTGACAAGATCGGTCCTTCACGAACCCAAACTGGGTGGGGCCCAAAGTTTGAAGGTTGCCAATATCTTTGTTTATAAGTTCCATGATAATACATTCCATGGCCTTGCAGATCAGGCTCATCAGACTGATGGGGTGGTAGTTCTCGGGATCCAAGGTGGATCCCCCTTGTGGAATGGAATAACTGTAGCTGTGCGCCACTCAGTGGGCATGAAGCCTGAGGTGAGGGTATTATTAAACATGATACTTAGGTGAGGTGCCAGTTCATTTTGTAGCTCATGTAGCACACAACCCGGGATGTCATCCGGTCCCATGGATGCTGTATTCTTAGATTTGGAGAGTGCGTTTTTTACCTGTGTGGCCATTATTACCAGAATTTGGATATCTTCCGGTATTGAGATGGGCCATTTAGGGGGTGGGAGCGGGTGAATTTGGCACTGAATCGATCTGCCAGGATATTGGCAATATCCTTGGGATCAGTATATTTAATGCCATTTTGTTGTAGATCAGAGCAGATCTGAGCATTGCCATTTAGATTTTTGACATAGTTATAGAATGCCTTGTGGTTGTCTTTGGAATCTTTGGCAATTTTATTTTTGTAACTAGCTTTGGAGGATTTTACGAGAAATCTTAGCTTCTTATTGAGGCTTGTAAGGGAATTTTTTGCATCGTGGGATTTTCCTTTTTTCTGCAACAGTTTCTTCCTTTTGTTGTAAAGTTTGTTTATGGCAGGGCACCACCAGATTGACTTCCTTTTTTTTGGAGGGGAACATCATGGTTCTATTTGGGATGGCACGATTCATGCATGAGTGGATGTGCTCGTACAGTGCCTTAGTGTAGGACTCAGCAGTCGAACTTTCAGTCCCCATCTGCATGGGTGTCATGAAGTTTGTCAGTTCTGACTTGAGTAGCATGCAGTTGGCTTAGGAGAAGTTTTTTTATGGAGGTTTCTTTACTGGGGAGTGGGGGTGGGATGTGGATGTTAAGGGTGATTAGCTTATGGTCTGACTTGACCAACGAGGGGGTGACCATAGGTGTGGAGCATCGATTTCCCATGTTGGTAATTACAAGTTCTAGGATATTGGACCCCCTGGTGGGACTATGGATTAGTTGATCCAGGGCATTGGAATTTATGAATTCCAAGAACCGTTGGGCAAAGGTGTTGGTACCTGAGTAGTTTTCCCAGTTAATGGCAGGGTAGTTGAAATCACCCAGTATTAGGGTGTTTGGTTGTATCTTAATATTTTCCAGTATGTTTAGAAAGGTGTAGTGAGACTCTTAGGGCATGGTTGGGGATCTGTAGCAAGTTACAATTTGGATTGCAGTCTTACCTAGTGTTAGTTGCACATGGAGAATTTCAGACGCATTGTGTTGGGCAACTAGCCTGGTGGTGTGAATATTCTTGGTGAATATGGACACTCCTCCACCTTTAGTGTTTCGATCCTGGTTTGGTGGCCGAAAATTGTGGTAAGAGCTGTAGCCTGGTATTGTAGGAGTGCTCTCTAGACCCTTGAACCAGGTCTCAGTTACTGTACAGATATCAATGTTCTCCATTTTTAGGAGTGTCTTGAGAGTGTGTATTTTGAGGTTTAGACTTCTAGCATTGAGTAGCATTACCTTCAGATATTGCATGCTTGTACCTGTTGCGGTGGTGGTTTTGTCCTTTGATCTTTGCCTAAAAAAGGCACTATAGGGGTGGCAAAAGCCTTAGCCAGTAACCTGAATCCCAGGGCCAACAGGTGCAGACCATCTCTGGCAAAACATATTGGTCTGTCGATCATGTCATCCCTGGCTGACAGATACTGGATCCCCTTTGAATGACACCAGAAATTTAGCCAATTGTTGAAGTCAATCATTTGTCCTTATATTGTGGTATCATTCTGGGTGAAGGCAGGATGCTACTCAGGGCTAGGGTCATACCTGCCTGGGCCACATGATCCGAGAGCTCTTCCATGTCTCTTTTCATGTAGTCCAGGGAGGTACGTCTCAAGTCATTCACTCCAACATGGAAAATGACAGAGTCATATTTGTACTTGTTGTGGAGTGACTTGAGTGCATGCATTATGTGGCGGATCCTGGCACCTGACAGGCAGCTGACTGTAATTTTCTCCCTGTTCAGCCTGGTGAGTGGGAAATCAGTGTGCCTAACTATAGAGTCACCTATGACTAAAGTGTTAGGTACCTTGTCTTGCCTTAGGGGCTGTTGCCGGGTGGCACACTGGTGTTGTGAACTATGTGACACTTTGGTTGTGATTGGTGTTTGCGTTTCAGCTTCAGAGGTACTTGTTGCTTGGGCAGGTTACAGTTAAGGGCCTCTGCATATGTGGATTTAGTGTTGCTATAAGTGGGTGTTGGTGGTGTGAGTTTAGAAGGGCTATGTGTTGCTTGAGGTGTAGTGTGGGTGTTAACCTTCTCCTCTTGACTGTCTAGCACAATCTTGGGTGGAGAGAGCTTTGTTTCCAGTTTGGCTATGTAAGTACATCTCTCACAGGTTGTAGTGTTGGGTGGTAGGAGTAGAGGGTTGTCTGTGTACATGAGGCAATTGCCGCATTGTCCCAGTATGTCCAGATTCACCAGGTAGACAGGAGAAATCACCGGAAGCTGACCCTTGGACATGCCTGATATGGTGCTTTTTTTGAAAAGTACAGGAGCTGTTTTCCCTTCCCTTAGCAAGGTACTTTGCAATTATAGGCTGTTTAGTGCCTATGATTAATTTCTCCTTATTAATAAGGAGAGTTGAGTGCTTGTATCAGTTTAAGACTTCCTAGTGCTTTCCAGCAGGTATTAAAGCAAGTGCTAGTCACAGGGATGCTTAAAGGTAAGATAAAAAAATGGTTTATCCTAAACTCTGCAGTGTGCACTAGAGAAGTTAGATGTGAAAGTAAGTAACTTAAGTTTTACCTGTCTAAAAACTTACGTTTTAGTGGAGAGTCAATATTTTTAAAACAGCAAGATAGATTGAAAGGGGGTGATCCCTTTTGTTTTATGGTAATATGGAATACAGTAGGATGGCCAATAAATTTAAATAGTTGAAGGGGAGTGATTTCACAAATTGATAATTTTGTGTTTACTCACACAAGCCAGTGAAAGCAGAGAGGAAGTGAGATATAAGGTCAAATTAACATAAGCGGCAGGCAACCAGAAAGACAGTATTCAAAATATAAAAATGCAAAAAACGAATACAAAATACAACTAACAAAAGCAAACTAACCTTTCCTTCTCAACAAAGTGTAGCAGAGTCTGGGTGAGCCTTTCTAATAAAGCTCTGAAATGTTTTATTTTACCCCTTAAATAGAAGGTTAAGTTCTAGCTCCACCCCCTCAGTTCACAAAGGATTAACCTTAAGTGACCTCTTCGATCTTATGTATGAGACCTTAGTTGATCAGTTCTAATTTCTGCCTGACTCACCCCACCTGAAAAAAAACAGACAAAAAAAAAACTTCTTCACACTTCTACAGACTCTAAAGACTAGTGCCCTTCCCCCCTTCCCAAAGTGGAAAACACATGCTCAACTCTGAATGAATCACTTACAAATGCTCTACCAGCACACCAGCACTGCTGGGATAAGCAGCAAAGGCAAAACAAAGCAAAACAAAACTTACCAAGTAAAAGGCCCAGTCTGGTTCCCCAGCCATAAAGCCATAAACAAACTCTACAACAAGGAGAAGCTACTACAAGATAGAGCAAATCCTTAAAAGAGACAGAGCTGTGATCACTTTAAGTAAAGTTTTAATATGCAGTTAAAATCAGAATACAACCATGCAACACCGGGTAAAGAAAACAAATCACAGATATCCTTCAGAATATAAAAAGGCAATAAACTAATACCAAAAATGCAACAAATAAAAACAAGTTGACAGTAACCTTTCCTTCACAGCAAAGCATAGCAGTAGTCTGGGGAGCCTTTCTAATAAAGCTCTGAAATGTTTCACATCCTTAAATAGAAGGTTTAGTTCCTAGCTCCACCCCTCAGTTCACAAATGATTTGTCTCGGACACTTGCAGCAGCTGGAGAGGCCAGGCCAGTTCCTCACCAAAAGGATAGGATAATCAAAAAAAAAAATCTGTCCTATGCTGATGATTGAAAGAACATTCTAGTCTATTCCAGCCGCAGCTTGCTCTGCCTGACCAGACCCGGACATACAAGGCCATGTCAAAACCAGATTTGATGAAAGATATTCTTCAAAAAAAAAATCTAGATCCATCAGAGCCACAAGGAGACTTAACTTAAACTCGACACATGAGACGCTATGGGAGGGCTGGATGGAGATTCATCACCCAAAGACCTGTGGCTCAAAAACAAAAATATGTGAGGCAGAGGAGGCAGAGCATTGGCCTTTAAGAAGAAATGACCAATGGATGATGGATGATGGATCGGAGCATATATCAGATTACACCTCTTCAAGTCTCCTAGACAGAGGGCAAGCAGTCAATGGGTATAGTTCATACAACAAAAAGGGTGGTAAGCCACAAAACTATGGGCTAGAGCTTATAAATGCCTCGGCAGAGATAGCCTAGTATGAACCTATGAACCTATGAACCTTAAGTGACCTCTTCTATCTTATGTATGAGTCCTTAATTGATCAGTTCTAATTTCTGCCTGACTCAGAAGAGACAGAGTTGTGGTCTCTTTTGAAGTTTTAATATGCCGTTAAAAGCAGAATACAAGTTAAAACACAAGGTAAAGAAAACAAATCACAGTATTCAAAATATAAAAAGGCAATAAACTAATACAAAATACAACAAATAAAAAGCAAACTAACCTTTCCTTCACAGCAAAGTGTAGCAGAGTCTGAGTGAGCCTTTCTAATAAAGCTCTGAAATGTTTTATTTTACCCCTTAAATAGAAGGTTTAGTTCCTAGCTCCAGCCCCTCAGTTCACAAATGCTAAAGTAAAGCTATTTCAGCTCTCAGACATACTGTCCAGACTAATCTGCCTAGGCACAGAGTCTGAGGAGAAGAATGCCTTCTGGTGATAAGTATTACACAATTTTAGCAAAGTGAAAAGCCATGCTATATTGTTTATAATATTACTTTATTGCCTGCCAGGCTGGCATAAATTTCATGCAGAATATGCCCTCTGTGTTTTAGTTAACAAATTAATGCTTTTTGTCTTGCAATAAGTAGTTAAACACGGGAAATAGATTTAAAATGGAGTTTTGTATGGTAGTCAGTAGTATTTGTCAGTCACTCATTTGAAGCATTAAAGTGTCTTGTGGATAATGATCATTATTAGTGTTGACAAGTGATAGAAAAGTTCATGTATTATCTGCCAATCAAATAGAACATTGTATAGTACTCAGGTTATGCGTTATTACTCTAATAAATGCATATACGTTTGTATTGCTTTATGTCGTGCATAGTTCAGCTGCAGTATCACTACTGAATCATCTGTATTGTTGTAAATTGCTAAGTCACTACAAGTAGAACATGTTATCTACAAATGCATAGTAAGCTTACAGTGCAATAACGTTAGGAAGGTGCATGGGTGAAGGTTACTGCTTTAGTCTTGTTATGTGGAGTGTCTTTCGCAGTATGGTGTACTTTTTCTGAATCTTTGAAAAGGCATCAGTCTCAGTATTACTGGGTGTTCTCTGAAGTGGTGGATTTTGTGTGTGTGTTTATCTAAGGATGCCTCATTTAATTTGTTTGGTGGTGCATCTGTCAATCTGTTATCCAACATAAAAATAAAGAAGGCAACAGGCATACTGGACAAAAATAATATGAGAGTACAGAAGGATGTGGCTAAAGAAGCCAGATTGTTTCTATTCATTTACTTAGTTCTTTGTCTAAGATTGCCATGCAGACCTATTTGTCTTAGACACAGTTTGTTAATTATGTTTATGTTTTCTTTGATAAATAGCTTAAGACATATTTATATAAATATACATTTCTTCTAGGTATGCTGGTGAACTGGAAAAATGCAGTGTTGAATTATTTTATAGCCAAGCAACTCTTAACATATGTTTTGCTGGGTAGCTCTTTCTACAACTGCTCAAACACAATATTCGAAGAGCTTTTTAAGCAGGTTAAGAGTGTTTCATAGCATAGACCATAGAAGATCTATTACATGTTTGTTGTTTTGTCTCCCTCTGCTGCTTAAATCTAAAATGACACATACAACATATTTTATTGCTAAGAATGGAACCAAAAAATATTATTTTCTGTATTGTTTATTATATTTTAATGAATAACTTGGCACTTTTGAGTGTCAGAATTAGGGGTATCTTTTTCTTTCTTTTAAAAGTTTTTTAATTAAATGTTGAAAATAAATTATAACATTTAACAAAACATAACAATCAAATAACTATATACATGGTCCATAACAAAAGTCTACATTAAACAAAACCATTAATACTTTTCTAATAAATCACTAAGTTTTTGCCATTATAAATATTGATGTATGACATTTGATGTTGTCATATAAACAGTTTGCAGTTCTTTGTTACACACAGTCTTTGCTAAACAAACAAATTCAGTAAAAGAGAAGCTATTTTTACTTTTACTGCTCTTTATAATAATTTTCTTGGCTATAGCCAGTATGGAGCAAAGGAGAGGCACTTGTGTTTTTCCTATAGAATCTGGGATTAGGGCATTAAATAAGGACTATCTTTTCTGAGGATGGTGCAATAGTGAAAAATCTAAAGAAGAAAAAGGAAATACTTCAATATTTTAATATTTCAATTGTGAATTCAATATCAGGCTTCAGAATGTTTGTTTGTAGTCTACAAAGACAGATACTCAAGAGTCTAAGTTGCATTTAGTAACTGAGCTTTCAGACGCAGCACATTAAGAGTAAGAGGACAGGCATATCTATCCATGAAGTATACATTTTTAAGAAACTGCAAATAGGTAAAACTCATTTTAGTGCATGTCTGGCAAGAAAAGTTCCACTGTCAACATCCCAATTATAGGAAGAAAAGTATACAACTACTATGCAGTTAGAATAATGGAGGAATATTAGCACTGCAGTGAAGATTAAGACTTGGTGATAAAATGTTTTCTGGACAACTAAAACTTGCTGTAAAATTATGTAATACAACACTATGGCAAAAATCTAGTTAATGGGATAGTGACAGATAATAAAACAGATTAATACGCAACATCTGAATGACAGAGAGAGACATGCTTCATTTGGAGCTATGGGGTTTGGGTATGTGTGTGTTCTCAGCACTGTAAAATATATATGCATACCTCTTAACCTCTTAGCATAGGAATTTTGGGCAAAGTCAAAAATGAGGGATGATGGTGAAAATCATGGACAGATTACAAATATTACTCTTATAAACTTAGGATGTTGCTAGAACAACATGCTTCATGTTAACATATTTTGTTATGAAAGATACAAAGTCTAAAACTCAAAAGTCTGTCATGGATTAGTGACTTCAGTACTCAGTGATTTGCCAAGAAACCACAAATGTTATGAGGCACCAACCAAAATATGATGCAAAAGTCTTGACATTCTGTGACATTTTGTACAGTTGAGAGGTATGGTGTTAAGCTAGAACATAGCTTCATGGGAATAAAATAAAAGCAGAAGAGAGTGGTTTACACATTTATGAAGTAAAACCAACGTTATTCAATTGTAAACAAAATCCTTACACATTTATGAAGTAAAACCAACTTTATTCAACTGTAAACCAAATCCTTGCATTGTTTGTGCAGTCCCTGTACATGATGCAGTTTAGGTTCCCCCAATGTCTGTCCTGTAGATATCTATTAACTTCAACAGTCCAGGTTTAACTCATCCAGACTCAGGCTAGGACTAGGATACTCCAATCAGTATTTTTGAAGATACTGATCAACTTTACATATTATAACAATTTAGTTTTTACCCGAAATTGACATTTGAATTCACTCTGTTAACAGGAATGACATTTTCTTATTTATTATTATTTATTAATTTGGCATTTATTGACTAGGAATGTCTAAATGAGCCAGAGCCCTTTTTCAGTGCAGGCCTATGGACAAAAACTCCATAAGAGTACACAAAAAAAGCTCCACAAGAGAATATACAGAGTTTGCAAAAGTAACAAAAGCTAGTGCTACTAATTATCAATAAGCAGAAGCTGTTTAGAACAGCTGACACACTATTTACAGGCTACATTACTATATATATATATATATATATATATATATATATATATATATATATATATATATATATATATATATATATACACACAATCAAGGAAGAAGGTACATACATACATACAAATGTTTCAAGCACTGGCATTAAACTAGTACTTGCTTTAATGTAATTAGGTAGTCTGTTCCAAGCATCAGCTTCACAGAACCAATTAGTACACTTCTCATGCTTTTAGAATCTTCTGCATAGTTTATCTGATGATTCTCTAGTACTGTTTGATAACCCCAAACATTCCCAGAGGTAGCTGTCCCTAAATGCCCGATATACCTGAATAAGATCTCCTCTTAAATATCTGAATCTGAAAGAGACACTGTACAAGTTCAGATATTTTAGTCTTTCATAATAACATAGATTTTCACATCCATGGATGCCCTTGGTATATTTCCGCTGTACTCTTTCCAGTTTATTTATGCTTGTTTTCCTATAGGGTTTCCATATTGTTATTCCATGCTCAAGTTTGGGTCTAATGTAACTAACAAAACAAAGACTTCATTATGTTTGATTTCCTAGACTTTATAAATCTTTTTATACAACCCAAAGTTCTATAACTATCATTAGACAATTGGTTGATATGATTAGAAAAACTCATAGCTGAATCTACCCATATACCCAGGTCCATAAATGAGTCTACAGTTCCAATCACTGTGTGCAGTATTAAATATTCACCTTTCAGTTATGTCTCCCAAATCTCATATGCTTAGTTTTTTATGTATTTATCAACATATTATTCTCCTGTGCCCAAATGGTCAATTTAGTCAAATTATTTTGCATACATGCCTTATCTGTAATATTTGTAATCAGTTTACCCAATTTCAGGTCATCAGCATATAGACTGTAGAACACCTCAGAAGAAAAAGTAAGGTCTGAAAGATACAATCTAAACAAGTAAGAGCCTAGTACAGACCCCTGTGGGACACTTTGACTGTAACCAAGGATTTCACCTGTCCAGTTGGTGTGTGATACTTTCTATGTCCTATTTGTAAGCCATGCAGCTATCCATCTTATCAACAGTACATCAATACCTAGTTGTACTAATTTATTGATCAGTGTTTTGTGCATGACCCTGTCAAATGCTGAAGTTAAATCTATATAAATCACATCACAGCACAATTTTCATTCATAGCTGTTATTATATTGTTATAGAACATCATGTTGCAGGTGGTAACAGATCTATTTTCAACATATGCATGCTGATATATGGTTTCAAGTCCCAAGATATCCAGTTCTGACAATAACGTATCCAGTATTACCTTCTCCATTATTTTTCCACAACATGAAAGTAGACATAAGGGTCTATATGATTCTGGGTTTGTCTTACTCCCCTTTCCATTAAAGACAGGTTTAATAAGTGCATGTATCCAATCTTGAGGAATCTCCCCATATTTATATGACCTAGTGAATAATAGATGTAATGGCAGTGCAAGTTCTTGCTTAAGTGCTCTCAGGTCATTGTTACTTATTTCGTCTCCTCCCTGCATTTTCCTTGGATCCAGTTTGCACAGTTCTTTTTCAATATAATCTAATTTGATTCCAATATCTGGGGTTACCTGGATGTCACTAGGACAACTTACCACCCCTTTTGTGGAGCCAAACTATTTTGCATAAGATTTTGTAAATATATCTATAATCTGTTGTGTCTGAGAATAAATTTTAGAATCTGTACAGTTTATCAATTTGTGTATGTTTATTCTTTCCACATCTTATGTATCTATAAAAATGTTTCCTATTATGCTCAATATCTTTATATAAAATGTCTTCAAATATTTCTTGATCTTGTCTAACACTATGCTTAATCTGTTTGTCCAGCTCATTTATTTCAGTTTTCAGAGTTGTAGTTCTACCTCTCTTCCATTTCTTATATATGTTGTCTCTCACCTTAATCAAGTATCTTGTTCTTATGGAGATATACCCCCCTGATGTTGCATGCCTAGATCCTGATGTTAAACATTTTTTTGACTTTTTGCACTCATTTTCTCTTTCAAAACTTTCCACATTCATCTGCAGTTTTTCCACTGAACACCTCACTCCAGTTAGTTTTATAAAGTAATTGTTTTGCCTCCCTATAATCTGTAATTATCCTTCTGTCCATTGGCTTAGATTTCAGTTTGGCAGAATTATCTAGCCACAAATTAACCTTTATGACCCCATGATCACTGCACATCAATGGTGGGAAAACTTGACTTGAAGTTACAGTAATTTCTTTGGGAACACAAACAATATCTAGTATATTCCATTCCTGGTAGTATTTTTTACAATCTGAAGCATTTGTTGTTCATGAATATACTCTGTGAATAATTTCTTTACTAATGTTGTCAAATTAATATTATTCCAGTCTGTTTCTGGTAAATTTAAGTCTCCAGCTAATATTATTCTTCCCTCCTGTGCTTCATGTAAGAAATGTATGAATTCCTCTAGGTCATCTGCACTTGACTTTGGTGGTCTGTACAATCCAACAATTGTTATATGTCACAGGGTTGTCTTTATTGTCACAGTTACACAATCTATAGTATTGGTGTTATCACTGAATGTGTAATAATCACAAGTCTCATAGCTATCGTTAATCCCTATCATAACACCTCCACCTGATTTTTTGTTAGAATGTCTGTTACAGTAAAAACATGTATGCCCTGACTGAACTGATTTCCAATCATTGTTCTTTAACCATGTTTCACAAACTACAATAACATCAATCTTGTGGGAATGTAGCAAATTTTCTAATAAAAAAATGTTATTATTAATGCTCCTAGCATTAACAACCATGAGAGATGCATCAGATGTTGCTATCTGTGAACTGTTCAGTTTTTGACCTGGCAAAAATCCTGGCTAGTGTTTGTCAAATATTGCAAAATATCTGCTGAAAAAATTATCTTCCCTGATTTAGACAAATCCATACCATCCTGTCTGAACACGTGTGCCCAAAAGAAGGCTTGGATGCTTTACACATTTCCATTTTTTAAAACAGGACATTTTTTCCGTGTAGGTGTTTATCTAAAAAATCTTTACATTCACAGTGACCTGACTATCCTTTCTATAGGTGATTTGTGAAAAATATGTCCTAACACCTGTACAAGCTATACTATCTAAGAGGGCTGTCAGTTCCCAACTAACAGTCATAGAATCTTTGTTGGTGACATCATTTGTACCGACATGAATAAAAGCTGATCCATATTTCCTTACATTAAGAAATTCCAAGGCTTGTTTCACATCTTCTGTTTTTCTTCCTGGTAAGCATAACACTACTCAATGTTCTTTATCATCTCTGCAAATATAAGTATCAGTTCCTCTAATAACTGAATCTCCAATTACAAGAATATATTTGCTGACCATCTCTGAAGAATCTTCAACTTCTAATACAGTCATTTATGCTCTATCAATTGTTACAAAGGAATTCTCATCCAGCTGGCATTGTAAATCCACAGCTTCAGCCTTGTAGTCAGCATCTGTCTTTCTCCTCTTTTTTCTTACAGTAATGTTCTTCAATCCTTCCACGTTCAGTTTTGATTTCTTCCTTCACCTGCCCCTTGCCTCTTTTTTCTACCTTTTCCATTGGAAAGGTGATGGCTTTTTCTGTAGACTGAGGGTTTTCTGATAGACAGATATCTTTATTCCCTGTCACCAGTGTGTTACATAACAAAGCAGAATCCTTTTTACTACGTATTCTCTTTCCTTTACAGTCAGTCAGTTTCTTTTTCTTCCTTGTGATTTGTTGAGAACTTCTTCCTTTCTTTTTTTGTTTCCTTCTAAACAAACCGGATCCACAGATTGCTCAGTACTTGCATCCACAATTCCATATTTCTCAGGGGCCTCATCATGTTCATGTTTCATAGCAGTTGAATGTTCTTTGGAGAAAATAGATGCATAATTTCCTAAATCTGTTCTATTTAATCTATTTCTAACATTATTTAGCTCATCAGTCCAGTCATTAATATATGATACAGCAGTTCTCTGAGCCATGCCAATTGCACATGTGTAATCATCATCATTAAGTCAAGATTTGCTTCTAACAATGGTAACCAAATCATCCAACTTTTGACTCGAGGAACAAAGATCACCAGTGTTATCAGCTGTTACCTTTAAATATGCACAGCATTTATTACACTGTACAAGATACTTGTGCATTAGCAAATCGTTAATTGCATACTCATCTAAAGAATCCATATTCAGCTTTAATTGAATAAAATATTGCAAAGGAAAAAAAATACACAAAGTCAGTAGCAAAGAATTCAAAGGAACTTAAATCAACTTCTATGACAAAAATTATACCAGCAATATCCAACTAAATAATAAAATACAATAAAGTTGTGCTGACCATACAAGTTCTACAAGCCAGACAGAAGCTGTAATTTATTTACGTGCAGTAGCTTCTGCTCACTATAGCTTGCAGTCGCACCTCCTTTTAACAGTAAAAGTAAATAAAACTTCTCTTACCAGTCAACTCCACAACAAATCACAAACCAAGACAGGATTGTTTTGATACGCTCAGAATGTTCCTCTCTGCAGTTTGTGCAAAGATGGCTGAGATATGGAACTCAGAGTCTGGGAAAGTTCACAGGGAGGGATTTGAAGTTCAGTGAGAAGGAGTTTAGGGGACAGAGGTTGGGAGAGCAGTAAGAAGATGAGGAAAGTGCGTGAGGAGGTGAGAAGTAGAGTAATTTGGGGGTTGAGGTGAGAAGAGTAGCAAAGAGGTACATGCAAGAGGGGTCAGAGAGAGTGAGAATTAGAGGTGTAGGAATTTCACGGAGGGTTTTTGCAATGACAAGTCCAGGAGTTAAGAAGATGCTCTTTGAGAACTTTTTTGAATTCATGTGTCGGGTATTTTACATTTAAAGATGGCCAAGGGAAGTTTGTTCCAGTAAAGGGCAGGAGTGTAGCTATATAAATTTTGTAGTGTAGTTGGTCAGAGCTCCTGAGGTTTCTAGCCGATGTATGAAGAGAGATGAGGAAGATATGAGGGAGGAAGAGGGCTTATTAAGGATAGTATGAATAATAAGTAGCTGAGAGAACTGAAGTTGATTAGGTAACTCTAACCAATTTAAAGCCTTGAGAGAATTACAGTGATGAGAGAAAGAGGTCTGCTTTGCTGTAAACCTGGCTACTTTGTTGTAGGTAACTGTGAGTTTAGCTAGAAGACCAGTCTGTAAATTGGTTAGGAGCTGTGAGCTATAGAAAAGGCTGTGTAGAAGGTAAGCCTATTCAAAAGAGATACGAAAGTCCTTTGTAAGGAACTTTTTGTTTCTGTAGAGTAGATCAAGTTTTAGGTGAGTTTTTCTAATATAGTGGTGGTCATGTAGGTTGAATTTCAGTTGATCATCAATAATGGCCCTTAGAAGCTTAGTGTGAGTTCTGATGTTGATGACAGTGCTGTTAAGTAATGTTATGGAGAAGGTGGGTTTGATGTACGCAAGTGATTTAGGGAGAAATAGCAGGAGTTTGGCCTTTTGAGGACTGAGAGTTAGTTGGTTGTTAGTGAGTCATTTATCAATAGAGTTGAAGGAGTTTTAGATGAGGATGTGCAGGTAACAGATGATATCAGAAGTACAGATGATAGCAGACTCATCCACATATTGAATAAGGGTAGATTGTGGACAGGACATATAGAGGTGATTAGTGAAGATGTTGAACAGTAAGTGACCAGGAATGGAGCCTTGCAAAACCCCCATCTTGATGGGGAGGAAGGAGGATATTGAGCAGAGCCATTTACCAGATTGTTGTCTGTTGGAGAGGTAGCTAGTGAACCAGGAAAGGGTGGGGGTAGAAAGGTTGAGATCTGAGAACCTGCAGAGGAGCATGAGGTGAGAGACAGTGTAAAAAGTTTTTGAGATGTCAAGGAAGAGACAGGAAACATGTTTGTTGTCATCTCTGGCCAGGAAAATAGAATGGGTAAAAGAGATGAGGGCTGTTGAGGTACTGTGGTTAGGATGGAAGCCATATTAGGTAGGTGTGAGTAGGTTTTCTTGGAAAATATAGTCCACAATTGCTTATGTACACATTTTTCTAGTGTTTAAAGAGAGGGTCAATATAGCAATAGGGCGGTAGTTAGATGGTTCAGTGGAATTTCTGCCTTTGTGGATAGGTATGGTAAAGAATTGTTTCTATACTGAAAAACTGTGGATTCTGATATAAAGCAGTTTATAAGGATGTAAATGGTGTGTTATATTGAGTTTACAGCTAGCTTAAGGTAAAATAGAGGTAGTTTGCCGACAGAGGAAGAGCAAGGCTTAAGCTTAAACAGGAGATGTTTTGAGTAGCTGGTGGGAACAGGTTTGAGAGAGAAGGAATTATTTTGGTTAGAGGTGGGGGGGGATCAGAGGAGTTAGGCGAGTTGGTATTAGTTTACTGATGGAGTCTATAAAGTAGGAGTTAAGCAAGGTGGCTGTTTCTAGGGGCTATTATTTGGACAGTGGTCTGGTGCTTTGGGGTTAGCTGGGTGGAGGATTTGATTGACAGTGTTCCAGAATTTTTTAGGTTGTTGCGATGTGCAGGCTGGGAATTTATGTAGAAGTTTTTCTTGTTAATGTTGACTTGTTTTTTGTCAAGTTTATGACGTTCTTTACAGGTTTGTTGATGGGAGGAGGATTTAATCTTAATCCACAGTTTCCAAGCATAGTCTCTTTTGTGCATTAGAGAGCATGTGGATTGAGAAAGCCAGGGGAGCAGAGAGATTTGACTTTTATTGTGTGTGTGCGTGGGAGGCAGCAAGTGAGTTGAATATATTTAGAAATATGGAATTAAATTTTTGGACCGCATCATCTAGAGGAAGGTATGAAAGAAAGGACCAGTTAATACAGGAGAACATATTATTGAATGTGTGAAGATGGAAGTTAGAGAGGGCTCGACAGTCTTTGAATTTGTGCATTCTTTGATGGTGGGGACAGAATCTATGGACACAAATTGGTGACTGGTTACTGATGGAATCAGGTAGAGTTTTGGGTGGTGATATTGGTCAGGATTGGAAATTAGTATCCAGTCTGTAATAGTACTGGAGTTAGTAGTCTTGTTAAAGTGTGTGGGGGTAGAAATTAGTTGTGTGAACCTATGTAAGTTTAAGCAAGAAGTGGAAGAGCTGAAGGTTTGGGATAACTAACTGATGTTGACATCTCCTGCTAGAGTGGTTTCAATTGATATGTCGAGGGTGAGCGAATAAAGGATTTGTTCTAATATAGTTACATTGTCACCAGGGGCTATGTATATAGCAGCTGTTGTTAGGGTTTTATGGTTGCTAAGTTTACAGTTAGCAATTAAGAGTTTTGCTGGGGGAAATGAGGGTGGAGGGTTTGATACCTGCTTTAGTAATCTAGAAAAGGCCCTGGCTGCTGTCAGCTCCTCTCCCAGCGTCTTTCTTTCCCTGTGATTCCCTGCTCTTCCTGTGCTTCCAACACTAGACTATAGGAACCAAAGGACCCTCTCCAAACTCCAGCGGGGTTCACCTCTCAGCATTAAACTCCCTGCATCCCCACTCAAGGATACAAGAAAAGTATGTTTGCTGTCTAACTACTGCCAGATTACTTCTCTACCACTGTACCATTACTATAGGGCCTAAGCACGTTCTGAGTCAGGACAGCCAGCAGCCTCCACCCCCCCTCCATCTTTAATATCTAGCACTCACTTCTCCATCTAGTGTCTACATGTAGCTCCCCATCCTAGCTCTCACTCTTCTCCTGTCTTTACACAGCTACCTCCCTCATAGAGCTACCTGCATTTATAGACCTGGCCACTAGGGGGCACCCTTCTTCCCAATCCTATCTGTACTCTTATCCTCCTGTGTCTATTTTACTTACCTTATTTTTCTGTAGTCCCAGGCCTGTTTTTTAGCTCCTCCTACTACACCCTGTACTATACTATCTTTTACTACCATTTCTAGGTTCTCTCTTCACTGTTCTTACCTATTTAAGACTTTGCAAACTTACCTCCTGAAGCCTGCACTGCTGATTGTTTCTTCCACAGCTGCTTCTTACCTGTTTCCTACTTAGGAACCTATTTCTCTTCTCACCTCTCTACTATCTAGCCTTCTCCCTGCCCTCTTGGCACCAGCTGTCTGTCTCTTACCTTTGTCTTTTCTTTCTCATTTTCATCTTATACCTTGTCCACATCTTGCAATGATATTACTCGGTCTGTTTTGATACTGCCTGTGTCTCTATCTCTTGCCCCTCGTACCTCTACCTGCACTTCCCCCTACTCCCCTCCCCTATCCATCTTTTTCCCTCTAGACCCCCATAAATACCCTGGGTTTAGTGGGGCACCATCTTTAGTAATCTAGAAAAGGCCCTGTCTGCTGTCTGCTCCTCTCCCAGCATCTTTCTTTCCCTGTGGTATGTATTGTATTTGAGTGTTGTTGTTTCAACAGTCGAATTGCTGTAATGTTTAAAAGTGTGATGTGAAATTAACAACCTTTAACTACTCTAATGCTGTTTACATAGCTTTAGTATTTATATAATTGTAATGCCTCCATAAGTGCTGTTGCTGAATGTATTTCACAAAAGTGTTGACATCTTTAGCTTACTTTGTATCTGCCTCTCTTGTAGAGCTTTGTTTAGTGTGTGCGATGCTTTTTATTGAATAGTGTAGATCTCAGAGAGCCGGTATTCCTACCGGCGTGGTCAATTGTTGTGTCCCGCCTCTTTTGTTAAGAAACAGTAGAATGCTAGCTTAGTTTTTATTTCATGCTGTGGTATAGATTAAACTTATACCCTATTAGGACTTGTTTAATATTAGCTGACAACGGCCAGAACAGGTTTCAAACACAGCGGTACCTTATTTGAGCAAGGGTAGTGTGCTAGCTCTGTCCAATAAATTGCTTTGTTGTAAATTAAACCAGTCCCGAACCTCATTGTTCTGTTGTAAACTGGCAACAGCTGTAGCTACTCCCGTACCCTAGTGGTACCTTTCATGGGTGGTTTAACATTTGCCACTGGTCCCCAGAGTTGAATTTGACCCTTATGAACTACTGGCAGCTTAGTGAAGGCATCTGAACTTGCTCTCATACCTAACTGAAGTTTTCACGTTTCTTTGAGGTATAGATTAAACTTATCCCCTATTCTTATTTGTTTAATGTTAGCCGTCTATGGCCAGAACCTGTTGAAAACTCAGTGTTTTTTTTGGGGGGGGCAAGGGAAATGTGATATCTCATTTCAATCTACTGTTTGGTGTAATTAAACCAGTTCCCGAACTTTACTGTTCTTTTTTGTAATGCCGGCAACAGCTGTAGCTACTCCCGTACCCTAGTGGTACCTCTCTTGGGTGGTTCACCATTTACCACTGGTCCCCAGAGTGGATTTTGGCTCTTTTGAACTGCGCCATACACGTGGCGGCTTAGCGAGGGCACTTGAACCTGCTCTCATACCCAACTGTTACTTCGCTTTCTTTTCACATTATACAACAGTTAAGGTATTTTAGAACCTTTTTAAGTAGCAACAGGCTACTTATTTAGAACGCAGCACTAGCAAAGCCAGTTCTGAGAGTGCCTGTACCAGTATCATTCTGTCACGCCTGTAATCGGCTCTTGAACTCGATGATACCCCGTTAACCTTAACTGGAAGAACAGCCGTTTATCACTATCAACATTTACTGTTTTGGCGTTTCAGGCCGAGAAATGGCCTTGTAACTATGGCTCTCTTATAGAGATTACCACAAGTAGCCCTCTGGCACCTGAATTGAGTAGAGTATTAGAAGCTTCATTGCTAATAATTGAACACCAAGTAAATGGAACTGCATTGATACTATCGTTATACATGGTCTCTGTGAATATCTTGTGTAATTTCACCACACTAGCCTAACCTGTGCTAACTTTGATTTTTCTCTCCCCACTTTGTCTATTTTCCTCCTTAAGATTCCCTGCTCTTCCTGTGCTTCCAACACTAGACTATAGGAACCAAAGGACCCTCTCCAAACTCCAACGGGGTTTACCTCTCAGCATTAAACTCCCTGCATCCCCACTCAAGCATACAAGAAAAGTATGTTTGCTGTCTAACTACTGCCAGATTACTTCTCTACCACTGTACCATTACTATAGGGCCTAAGCATGTTCTGAGTCAAGACAGCCAGCAGCCTCTACCCCCCTCCCTCTTTAATATCTAACACTCACTTCTCCATCTAGTGTCTACATGTAACTCCCCATCCTAGGTCTCACTCTTTTCCTGTCTTTACACAGCTACCTCCCTCATAGAGCTACCTGTATTTATAGACATGTCCACTAGGGGGCACCCTTCTTCCCAATCCTATTTGTACTCTTATCCTCCTGTGTCTATTTTACTTACCTTATTTTTCTGTAGTCCCAGGCCTGTTTTTTAGCTCCTCCTACTACACCCTGTACTATACTATCTTTTACTACCATTTCTAGGTTCTCTCCTCACTGTTCTTACCTATTTAAGACTTAGTAAACTTGCCTCCTGAAGCCTGCACTGCTGATTATTTCTTCCACAGCTGCTTCTTACCTGTTTCTACCCGCTCCATTCGCCCTGTGGGCTGACTCCGCTCTCCATCCTACCCCCTATTCCCACCTACCCCCCGGGGTCCTACACTTATACTTACAAACCACACCCCTTCCTCCACCCAGTACTCGAATTAACATTTTTATTTGCTCAAATATCTCTACTCCTACCTTCTCAAACCTCTCCTCTTAATCTACTCATATAACCCCTCTCTACCCCTCCTCCATACCTACTTTACTTCCATACCCACATATAACTCAATTACTTATACACCCATTAAAATGAATAAACCACACTCCACTGTTCACTTCCAACTACTACTCATTTTTATGCTACTTCCACCTCTGACTGTTGCTTACATACTCTCCTCCTATGAAACTCCATTACTTCCATACTTTCACCACCCTAACAAACAAACCAGCTCCCTATATCTACACTTCCTCTCTAACCATGCCAACATAACAACTACTCCTAGTTACCTACTATCAAAATATCACAGAATACACCACATTGGATATAACAACCTCAATATCAGGAAATCCCTACTCACAAATAGCAAACTCCCTAGTCCATACTATCCCAAACACCTCCATTTATTAAAAGATGGAGACATTCACCCAAACCCACGGCCATTAACAAACCCAACCTCTCTCCCCAATCCCAACCAAACCACTAATTTTTTCATCACTAGACAATCTAATTCACTCCTTGTAGGTCACCTTAATATTCGAAGCATTAACAATAAAATAGCTCAACTCCATGCCCTCATAGATGTCTACTCCTTCGACATTCTTTGTTTAACAGAAACATGGCTAAAACCTACAACTAAAGATAATGAAATCATCCCACCAGGGTATAATATTCTAAGACTCAACCGTGTTACCAAAAAGGATGGCGGTGTTGCTATTCTATCTAAATCAGGATTACAATTAACTACCTATGACACTAAACCACCTTCAAATACCAATGTAGAAATTCTCATATCCAAACTTGAACTTAACAAAGCCAAAGCCATCTATATTATTTGTATCTATCTACACCCCGGTAACAACAATACCACCATGGAAAATATCATATGGTGGTTATCTCAAGACCTTCCCCAAGAAATTATAATCCTTGGTGATATAAATATTGACTGGAATTGCTGTAGTAATAGTCACCCTACTACCCACATTAACCTTCACAGTTTCTCCCAAACCATCACCTCCCCCACCAGGATAAACAAACACAACAAGAAGGAAAGCATATTAGACTGGATTCTTATAAACAACCATCCCCAAACATATCAATCTAGAACCCTTCCTGATGATTTAAGTGACCACTCACTTACCTATATTATCAGGCTCAAATCCTATTCTCCCATTCCTACCACTATCAGGAATATCAGATCCAAAAAGAACTTCAACCCTGATCTCTTCCAAAAGGAACTTAGAGCATGCAACTGGTCTCCCTTAAATTACCTCCCTTTAGAAGAAGCAGCACAATACTTTAATTTAAAATTTTTAGCCATTCTCAATCTCCATGCCCCAACCTGTGCAATTAGATTCAAAACCAGATCCGCCCCGTGGCTATCAAAAGAAACAAAACAGAAAATGCACCTTAGAAATAAATACTGGGCTAAATGGAGAATGACCAAACATCCAGCTGACCAACAAATTTTCAGAGAATTAAGAAATAACACTAAGAAAGCTATACTATCAGATAAAAGAAACTACTACCTTCAATTTCAGAAGACTAACCATAACAACCCACAAAAGTTCTGGGCAAGCGTCAACCAATTACTACATCCAGATCAATCCAGTACACCAAGCCCACAAAATACTGACCAAGAAAATCCCATGTATACTGCCAATGCCTTCAGTTCCTTTTTCACTGACGCTATCCAAACACTAGCCAGTCAATTATCATCTGTTAAGTTTACATTACCTACCTACAACAAAACTCCATCCCCACCATTTCTTCTCCAACCAGTCCCAACAACCTATATTCTTGCCCTAATCCAAAAACCTGAAACCATGCTCTCCTTCAGCAGACCAAATACCTGCTGAATACCTACAGAAATCTGCCAACTCGATTGCTTACCCCATCTCCATTCTTATCAATAGAACTATTAGTGAAGGCCACATCCCTAGTATCTGGAAAGTTTCCCATATTATCCCCCTGCACAAAGGTAGCAACTCAACCAAATTCTCCAATTATCGTCCTATAGCTCTTCTTTCCCCTTTGGCAAAGATTATGGAGAAATGTATACACAGACAGTTACTAGACCACCTAATCCACAATAACCTGCTCTCTACCTGTCAAAATGGTTTCAGACCTTCCCATAGCACTACCACTGCCCTCCTTTCCTTTACAGATTGTATCAACAGAAACCGTAACTGCAATTTGCTATCTACTGCACTATTTATCGATCTGTCCAAAGCATTCAATATGGTAAATCATCAAATTCTGATAGATATCCTCAAATCCCTGTCCTTGCACTCACTCTCTATCAAATGGTTCCAATCCTACCTAAATACAAGACAACAGGCTGTACTTTGGCGTAACACTCTATCTACCCACCTACCAGTTAACCTCGGTGTACCTCAAGGGTCCATATTAGGACCTCTCCTTTTCTCCATATTCATCAATGACCTTCATCAAGCAATTCCCCAAGCTACTTCCATACGATATGCTGACGACTCTACACTTATATGCTCCGCTAAAACCTCCTCTGACCTTCTCTCCCTTACCCAAAATGTCTTTAACACTGTGGAACAATGGTTCACTTATCGTTGCCTACTCTTAAACCCCCAAAAAACTAAACTCCTCCTTTTCAATCCTAATCTGAAATCCAGCCCCTTAGATTTTTCTGTTTCTTCCACTAATGGCACCATAATATCACCCGACCTAACTACCAAACTACTTGGTGTCACCATAGACAACAATCTTTCCTTTGACATACACATTAACAACACAATTAAATCTGTCAACAAAAAACTTGGCTCTCTGTACAGAATAAAACCCTTCCTATCACCCACAGCTAGAACTACTATTGCACATACTCATCTAATCTCTACATTCCTCTATGCCTCTTCCATTTTCACCAACCTATCTAAAGGCAACCTCAGTAAGCTGGAAAGCTCCTACAATAATATAGCCAGATTTGCTACTGGTAACTCATTTAAAACTCACCACTGCGTTAACTTAAAGCAGCTTGAATGGCTGGAACTACAGAATCTGATCAAGTACCACCAACTAATCATTACACATAAAACTCTCTACCAACCTTCCAATACTCCTAGTCTCTCTACCATCATCACTCCCTATAATAATCTGAAGTCTTTACGCTCATCTCAGAAACTTCTGAAAACGAAACTTGGAACCCTAGAGAGACCCAAAAGCACAATAGTTCCTTAACGCAACTTTATAATAAAACACAAATAGCATTTTGCTACTCTCAGTAGGTAGCTTCTTCAGAGGAAGTTAAAACATAAAAAGAGCGCCAAACTTTTTAGATGAATAAATATTCTAAATGTCATTACATCACTTCCTGAAGTTTATAAACAACATTTCGCCACAAAACATCTTGAGCCAAAATGCCTTCACAAGCGTCTCAGACATAAAGCATTCCGAGCAGAATGCTTTTACAAAAAAACTTTTAGAATATATTTAAAAATAGGTGCATCCGAAATTTATTTAAAAATCAATTATACACAACAAATGTATAATATGTATAGTTACAAGTTACCGACCCCAAACAACCGAAAACACACCACACCAACAACTCAAAAAACCGAACACCACAACACCGACACAAAAAACGTCAACTACACATTGCACACAACAACATATCCACTAACCTTAACCTAAACCCTAACCCTAATGTCCGACACTACCGCACACTTACCCAACCCTCACCCTAACAATAACTCATTTAACACATCCCTCAACCTCAACACCGTCACTATCGCACACTTACCCTATCTGCACCCTAACCCTAACTCACTTAACCCACCCCTAAACCTCAAAACCGTCACTATCGCACACTTACCCTACCTGCACCCTAACCCTAACTCACTTAACCCACCCTAAAACATTCAGCCCGTCACTATCGCACACTCACTCCACCCGCATTCTAACCCTGACACACTTAACCCTTCCCTACACTGCTCTATGTCACTTCCACACACTTACCTCACTGGAACCCTTAGTCCGACACTACCGCACACTCACCTTTCCCACACCCTAACCTAAAATCCCTCACTATCGTACACTTACCTGTCCGCTCCCCAATCCTAAATCTTTCACTTTCGCACACTTACCGTATCGCGCTCACACGCTGCCGTTGTCGGTCTCTCAGCTGTCGGGATATCGCGTTTTCGGTAACCTACCTCTTCGGTCGTTCCGTCTCGGTCTTCCGGGTGTCGGTGATGTGGCACTTCGGTCATTCGAAGTAGACCCATATATATATATATATATATATATATATATATATATATATATATATATATATATATATATATATATATATATATGTGTGTGTGTGTGTGTGTGTGTGTGTGTGTGTGTGTGTGTGTGTGTATGTGTGTGTGTGTGTATATATATATATATATATATATATATATATATATATACATATATATATATATATATATATATATATATATATATATATATATATATATATATATATATATATATATATATAGATGTACTTCAAAACATTGGAGTTCACAAATCTTGAATGGCTAATGATTGATTACAAAACATGAAAAGCCAAAACAGTGAACAAAAAAAAAAACTCTTATTTTTTTTTTTTTTTGCAAGTGGGCCCCACATGCACTGCTAGCAGTACAAGGACAAAATGATTTACTTCAACAATTGGCTTGGCTTCAACAACTGGTGTCATTCTAAGGGGATCCAGTATCTGCCTGGGATGACATGATTGACAGATCACGATGCTTTGGCAGAGATGGTCTGCACCTGTCGCCCTTGGGATTCCAGATACTGGCTAATGCTCTTGCCACCCCTATAGTGCCTTTTTTAGGCAAGGTTCAAATGACAAATTCACCACCGTAACAGGTACAAGCAAGCAAAATCTGAGGGTAATGCTACTCAATGCTAGAAGTGTAAACCTCAAAATGCATTCACTCGAGGCACTCCTTAAAATGGAGAACATCGACATCTGTGCAGTGACAGAGACCTGGCTCAAGGCTCCAGAGAGCACCCCTTCATTACCAGGCTAATTCATACCACACCTTTTAGCCACCAAACCTGGACTGAAACACTAAAGATGGAGCCATGTCCATATTCATTAAGGATATAAAAACCTCCAGACTAGTTGCTCAGCATAATGCCTTCGAGATTATCCAAATGCGACTAACTCTGGGCAGGATGGCAATACAAATTGTAACTTCCTTCAGATCCCTCAACATGTCCTAGGATTCCCACTCCTCATTTCTGATACACTGGAACATATTAGGGTACAATCCAACACTCTAATAATGGGCAATATCAACAACCCCACCATTAACTGGGAAAACTACTCATGTACCAACACTTTTGCTCAACGTTTTCTGGAATTTATAAATTCCAATACCTGGGATCAACTTATCCACACCCCCACCAGGGGCAGCAATATCCTAGAATGGTCATTACTAACATGGGCAACCGGTGTTCCACACCAGAGGTCAATTCCTTGTTGGTCAGATCCGACCGCAAGCTAATCAGCCTAGACATCCACATCCCGCCCCCACCCCCCATTAGGGAAACTACCATAAAAAATGTCTCCAAAGCGAACTTTGCGTTTCTTAAGACAGAAGTGGCAAACTTCACGAGACCCACGCAGACGGACAATAGAGGTACGACTGCTGAATCCTACACAAATGCACTTTATAAGCACTTACACGAATGCATGGATCATGCTATCCCTAACAGAACCAAGATGCTATCCTCCAAAAAAAGGAAGACAGTCTAGTGGTCGCCTGCCATAAACAAACTCTACAACAGAAGAAAGAAACTGTTGCAAAAAAGAGTAAAATCCCATGACTGGAAGAACTCCCTGGTCAGCCTCAGTAAGAAGCTGAGATTCCTCATAAAATTCTCCAAAGCTAGTTATGAAAACAAAATCGCCACTGATTCTAAAGACAACCAGAAAGCATTCTATAACTATGTCAATAATCTCAATGGCAACACTCAGATCTGCTCTGAGTTACAACACAATGGCACTAAATATACAGAACCAACTGATATTGCCAACATCCTGGCAGATAGGTTCAGTGCTAACTTTATCCCCCCTCACCCCCTAAAGGGCCCATCTCTATACCAGAAGAATGAAACGTTCCTGTAATCATGGCTGCACAGGTAAAAAACACACTCTAAAAAGCCAAGGGCACAGCATCCATGGAACCTAACAACATCCCAGGCTGTGCTCTACATGAACTACAGAATGAACTGGCACCCCATCTAAGCACCATGTTCAACCATATCCTCATCTCAGGCTATGTGCACATTGAATGGTGCACAGAAACGGTTATCCATCTCCACAAAGGGGGAACCACCACGGTCCCCAGGAACTTCCACCCCATTAGCCTAATGAGCCTGGTCTGCAAGGCCATGGAACGTATCATCATGGAACTTATAAACAAAGACATTGGTAATCTCCAAACTCTGGACCCCATCCAGTTCGGGTTTGTAAAAGGCAGATCATGTCTCCTAAACCTGAATGACTTCTTTGAAGCAGTCACCAAAGCTGTAGACAAGGGTAAGGGGGTTCACACAGCCTATCTAGATCTTGCCAAGGCTTTTGACACCACCCCTCACTCTGGAATTATAGATAAACTCACTAAACTAGGTATAAATCCCTATGTCACAAGATGGGTTGCCAACTGGCTCACTGACAGAACCCAAACTGTGAAAGTAGCAGAGTCCAAATCTGACTTCAGACCAGTGACAACAAGTGAAGTACCACAGGGTTCAGTCCTGGGTCCTCTCCTGTTTGGTGTCTACTTTTCTGAAATACAGGCTAACACAGAAGGTCTTTGGCTACTGAAGTTCACAGATGACTGCAAACTAGGAACCAAAATTGAAACTCCTAATGATGTGGACATCCTACAAAAGGGCCTCACTGAGACAGATGCCTGGTGTCAAAGCCATGGCCTCAAGCTCAATGCCAAAAAGTGCATTGTCATCCCCTTTGGTAAAAACTCTGTAGCCATGAGCTACCACATAGGTGGTTGTCTACTTAACACCAAAAGTGTGATAAGAGATCTTGGGCCACAGGTGGACAATAGTCTCTTCTTTGATAATCACATCACCACAGTAGTCAAGAAATCCTACTACGTGGCATACCTCATCACAAAAGATTTCTTATCCAGGAAAAAAGAGGTCATTGTTCCCCTACTCATCATTCATTAGGCCCATTATAGAGTACAACCCCCCTTTTGTATGTACCTCACAAGACATCTACAACAACAGGAAAGGCAGCAGAAATACCTCACAAAGAGGATTACCAGCCTCAAACAGATGTCTTACGCAGACCATCTAAAAAAAACTCCAGCTTTACTCCATCGCATATCACCTACTCAGAGGTGATCTGTGTCTAACATACAAAGCGATGTCAAACCCAGAGCTGTTGGACATGCTCCACTTAAAGAAATCCCAATCCCTCTGAGCTATATGATCTAGGGACCTAAATCTTGTCACCACAATAAACAGATCATGTTGGTGGGATAGATTCCTGTCCCAGAGACTTCCCACACTCTCGAACAAACTACCTATCTATATCAAACTAAGCTCCTCATTAGCACTCTTCAAGAAAAATCTTGATGACTGGATGGGAAATAAGAAAATTACCCCAGGGATCACCTCTGTGGCTATGCTCAACAGGGACACAGGAAAATAATTTTCTTAGGTGGCGAAAGCCAGGGTACCTTTGTGGCTAGGCTTGTAAAGGCCCTAGGGCTGATAGCCTAGTACCTACCTATGAACCTATGAACCTATGAACTCTGAGATTGTTCTATAGTTGTGAAAGGGCAATTTCCCTGATCTCCATTTAACACAATCTTGCATGGACTTAGCACCAGCAGAAGTGATAAATGAGTTTCAATAACTTCTACCAGTGTTAAACACATTCAAGATTATGAATGTTCAATTAGATGGAATATTTCCATATATATATATATATATATATATATATATATATATATATATATATATATATATATATATATATATATATATATATATGCATCCTAATCAAAGTAACCCCCTTTCTGATACATGAGCAATTTCAGCTATGCACCAGTTTTCTCTTTTAAGTGTTTAAAAGCATCTAAGATATTCACAATTCCTTTAGTTGAGTGTATTCTCACTATTTTTTTAGCTTAGTTACCCCATTGCCATGTCCTCAGTATTTCTTTCTTTCTTTATTTATTTGCATTTGTTTACCAGGTAGTGTCCGACTGGGCTAGGTAGCTAGTTTTCAGCAAAGACACAGGGAGAAAAGCTCCATTAATGTTGTTGTGTCTTTCGGCTTTTCCCAGTTAGGGGTCGCCACCGCGGAACTCCGGTCCGCTAATGATTGGCAGTAGATTTTTATGTGCCGAGTTGCCAGCTCTGATGTACAACCTTCAACGAAGGTACGCCCATTCATGCATGTCTCCACACAGAAGACGCTCTAGCTAAGAATCGAACAGGACAACATCTTACTGTGAGGCAACAGTGCTACCGCAGCACCACCACCACAGTATTAATGTACAATACCATATTAGACATTTGATTAGCACTAAAATAGTTACATACAACACAGAGAATCAACATTTGATTAGCACTAAAATAGTTACATACAACACAGAGAATCAACAGGGTAGTACATCCTTAGACATTTGATTAGCAATAGAATAGTTACATAACAAAAATCATAGAATCGACTGGGTAGTACATCCTTAGGATATTAGCTTACACAGTTGTAAGAAGTTGTAAAGGGTAATTTGATAAGTTGCATATATTTATGGGAAGTGAACAGGAGGGAGAGTATTAGGCAGAAAAGGGAGGGGAGAATATAGCGCTTGGAGGTAAAGAGGTAAAAGTAGGTAGGTAAAAGAGGTAGTGCAAGGGAGAGATGTAGTGAGAAATGTAGAAAATGAGGGAGAAGAAGTATTTTGGAAAGAGGTTAGGAAAAACATGTGAGTGGAGGTAAAGGACATTATCCAGAAGAGCAATATGGGCATAACCAGTTGTTATTGAGGTTTTCTTTTAGCCTGCGTTGAAATCAGGATAGGATGGGGTACTTTGTAAGCTTAAGTGGAGGGAATTCCTGTACTTAGCAATTTTGTTTGAATAGAAGGAGTCTCCGTGGGAGTTTCAGGAGTGAGTAACCTTGAGCAGTGGTTTGTTGGAGGATCTGAGGTCTCTGTTACATGTTTGAGGCTGAATAAGGGAGGAGATGGCAGGGCAAGCGAGAGTGTTTTGAATAATTTTGTGGGTGAGGACAAGTTGATTTAAAGTTAAAAGGTGAGGCAGTTCTAGCCAGTTCAATTGCTTTAGAGCAGTGCAGTGATGAGCTTTATGAAGGAGATTGGTTGCAAACTTAGCTATTTTGTTGTAGCAGGATTCTATGTTTTGAAGGTCATTTTTACTTAAGTTGATGAAATTATGTGAGCAGTATAGCAGAGTAGACATAAGCTGAGATCTAGCAGTGGCTAGTCTTGCTTGAGCTGTTAAGAATGGTTTTGCTCTGTAGAGAGCACCGAGTTTTGCATGAACCTTTTTTATTGTTTGGGATATATGAATGTCAAATTTTAGGTGGCTGTCTATGATGACACCTAGTAGTTTGGCCTGGTTAGTAAGTTCAATTGTTATTTATTTATTTATTTTTATTTAACATTTGTTGACCGGGATAGTCTGACTAGGTTCAACAGAGCCTGTTTTCAGCAGAGGCCCGGGGAGAAATGCTCCAGATGCATGTTTTTGGAATCATGGAATGGTTGTGCCATTTGTGGATAGAATAGGGATGGGGGAGAAGTGTACTATTTAGCTTTGTTTGTAAAGTTTTTTACCTTAGTTTTCTTTGGGTTGAGAATCAGTTGATGGCTAGTAAGAAAAGATTCTGTTTCCTGGAATGCTTTTTGTGTCTTTTCCTGAAGTTTTAGTGGAGATGGGGCAGATATGATGAGCGTAGTGTCATCTGCACACTGTATTATTGTGGCTAATGTGGTAGCTGGTATGAGGTCATTTGTGAAAATGATAAATAGAAGGGGGCTTAAAATGGACCCTTGGGGAACACCTGTGTTGACAGACAGTAAGGGAGAGAGGTTTTGGTCCCATTTGGTGGCTTGCTGTCAGTTAGATAGGTAACTGTGGAACCAAGATAGGGTTGATTGATTGATGTTGAAAGTGGCAAGTTTGTTTAGAAGTTGGTGGGCTATGGTGTCAAAAGCTTTTGACATATCAAGGAATACAGCTGAGACAAATTCACCGTTGTTCATAAGGTGGTGAATGGTGTTTGAGAAAACAGTAAGGGCACTATTAGTACTGTGCTTGGGGTGGAAACCATGCTGTGTGTTAGCTAGAAGGTTATTTGATGTAAGATGCTCTAGGAGTTGCTGGTGAATACATTTTTCAAGGATTTTGGCTATGGGTGGGAGTATTGCTATGGGGTGGTAATTTGCAATCTCTGTGGAGGGGCCTCCCTTGTGGAGAGGGGTGATGGTTATTTTCCAGAGGTTGGGTACATATTGTTTGGGGAAAGATCGATTGATGAGTATTGAGATAGGGTAGGTGATAGATGGGGCTGCAATCTTTAGGAATTCTTTTGGTAGGTGATCAGAAGCTAGGCTATACGGTTTTAGCTTGCTTAGAAGCTTTTTTATAAAGGATGCCTGAATAGGTTTAAAAGTGAGGGAGTCTGTTGAATTAGATGTAGGGGAGGGGCTAGTGAGTGGAGAGTTTTGCTGACATAGTAGCAGGCTGGAGATAGAGTTTATGAAGTAAGAGTTAATCTGAGATTCGGAGGTATTCAAAGTGGAAGGAGAGTGGGGGGGTGGGGGTCTGCCAGGGTTGAGAAGGAGATTGATATTCTGCCAGAATTTTTGAGGGTTATGTAGGTGTTTTTCTTGGGAGGACTGGAAGTAATATGTTTTGTCCTGGTTGATTTTTGCTTTAGTTTGATTTCTAAGTTGCTGGTGATGTATAAACATAGAATTGTCTTTGGAGGAGAGGTAGAAGGCTCTTGCTTTGTCCCTTTGTGTAATTAGTAGTTTTCTTCAGGGGGATAGCCAAGGCAATTGTTTTGCTTTGGTGTGAATCTTTCTTGTTGGGGCTAGACTATTTAGGATTTCAAGGAAAGTATGGTTAAAGAAGTCTACTGCATGATCTAGTTGTAGATATGTAAGAGGTGACCAGTCACAGTTGAGAAGTAGTTGATTAAATAGGGTGCGGGAGAAATGTTTTTTGCTACATATGTATTTATATGGACTGTGAGGTTTGATATGTAGTTTTTTGTGTAGCAGAAATGTGGGGGTGTGGTCACTAATGCTTATGGGAAGGCAGCCAAACTGGTGGTTGAAGTTTGGCTTATTAGTTAATATCCAGTCTAGTAGTGATTGCCTTTTACTGTGTTTATCGGTGCGGGTGGGAGAGTTTATGATTTGGGTGAAATTAAAGAGGTTGCTGAAGGCTGATGGGTTATCAGAGGAACAGGAGATCCAATCTAGGTTGAAGTCTCCTAGGATGATAGTCTCTTGTGAAAAATAGGAGGAAGACCAGGAGAGGAGAAGTTCAATGTTTTGAAGGTTATTCCCAGGGGACATATAGGTAGCAATGATTATTATGGATTTTTGGGCATTTATATTCAGGCGAAGGATGAGAATTTCTGCATTGGGGATGTTGGGGGGTGAGCAGTTTGGTTTGTCTAGTATTAGGGAGTGTTTATGTATGATTGCAACACCTCCACCTTTCTTTTTTAGTCTATCATGTCATAATATTATAGCTGTTGTATGTTATTTCTGAGTCTTTGGTGTGTGATTTTAGCCAGGTTTCAGTGATGACTACTATGTTTGGAGAGTATGTGGCCAGGATAGCATGGAATTCAGAGGTTTTGTTCACAATGCTCCTTAGATTAAAGTTAGTAATCAATAAATCCAAATTTGAAACTTTAGGTAAGGGAGAGTTGGTGTTGAGGTTTGCGTGGGGTTGTGGTTGAGAAGTGGGGAATGTATGGTTTGGATCTGGGTTGGGGTGGATGTCTGGCTGTAGCTTTATGTGTGCAAGTCTGTGGAGTAAAATATTATTTAGTTTGGAGATGAGTAGATGGAATCTGATGTTGGGAAGGTGAGGTTGAGAGGGTTCAGCATGTTTGAGGGAAAATAGATGGAAGTTTAAAGTTTGAAACAGTTGGGGGCTTATATTGCGGTAGTGTAAGCATGGCTGTTGATAAGCTGTGCTAGTATGTGAGGGGGGTGCTGGTGTTGAAAGTTATATGTGTAGATGTTTGAGCCAGTAGAGGTTAGGTAGTGTAGGCATAGTAGAGATGTATGGGATTGTGAGGTGGAGTTGCATGTTATAGTGGGGAAGTGAGTAGGCTGAGATAGGTAGGTGAAGAGTAGTAGGTTCTTTAGGGTGGACTGTATAGGGTGTGGAAATGTTAGTGGGAGTACTGGTTTAGGTGTGGCTTAGGTGGTATGGGAGTGAATTAGACAGAAGAAGTTGAGGGAGGAGATGTAAAAGGGGGTGTTGTTGGAGAGTGAAGGAATGAGTGAGGGGGTAGGGAGTAGGGAGGAGAATGTGTTTGTGACAGGAAAAGGAGTGTCTATGTGGCTATACATTTAGGGAGAGTGGGGTGGGGGTGAATGGAGGTAGGGTAGGGGAGCAGATAGACCCTGAGCCCCTTTTTATTCTTCCCCCTTTTCCAGCAGATAAACCTGCATTGTCTACATTTTAAAAGTACTTTTTTTATTTCTGGAAGAATTTCCTTTAAAACCTCACTGATTTTTTATTCCTCATTTGTGTCTTGCTTGCCTGATGCTTTAAGTCTTATTTAATCCTTTGTTATGCCTGTCAACTTGCAGCCATGCAGCACTTATTTATCTGATATGTTCAAGCATTTTCTGATTAGTATATCCAAGAGATAAAACACAGAAAAATAAAAAATAATAAAAAAAGTTATTGTATATCTTCACTTATTTTAATTACCAGTGTTAATTTTCAAATTGTTCATTGTCCTATTTGTAAGTTGCTTTTAATCTGAGTTTTGTTTAATGTTTTTCTCTGAAACATCAGGAATGATTTTGTGGGTCACCCTGCTTTTATTACTCTCTTCTCAGCTTTCTGCTTCCTCTGTCATTTCTTCTGCAAGCTCCTTCAGTAAGTCCTGTTTTTAATCCGTATGTCCTGTATTGCCTGTTGGGGGGTCTAGGTCTGTCTTTGCACTATCTTGAGGTACACTGGATATAGTAAATGAAATTTTAAGTTCTGTTCTCTGCGGGCTCTAATTGCTCACATGAATATGTTTTTATTTGCCCTCATTTGTGCTGATTAGTCATTATCTTGAAAAACTCCTCTATCTCTGATTTTTAACACTTGTCGTTTCCTCCATTGTTTTGATAGTGTTTCTTCTTTAGCCAATACGATTGGAATTCTATTAGGATCAGGCACAGTTGTTTTCTTGCATTGGTCTTGGGCATATAAACTCTATGGGCTCTCTTGACCTTAATGACTGGCAGGAAGATTCCTGTCCATTGATGCAAAAGACCCCTTATAGCTCTTTACAGTCACCTGCCTCATCTGTTTCTGGCACTGACATTATTTTCAGATTCTCTTTCCTTGCTCTATCCTGAATCTCCATTATTCCTGGCTGACTTCTTTTAAGGTAGCTTCCTGCTCAGTCATTCTTTTAATTGTTGCTCAGTCACTTTCAAATGTTCTGTGTTGCCAGTAAGCCTTGATAATGCCTCATCAATATCTTGGATCCTCTTGTCATTTGCTGCAACATAGTCCAAACGAATGACATTCAGCATTTGTATTTGTTGACATGCATGCTGTCCAATTTCTCTTCGAGGTACCTTTTATCAGCAACACATTTTGCAGCCATATATTCCAGTTTTTTTCACCAGCTTTCTTTGCCTTGTGTCTATTGCTCACATTTCATTTTTGCCTGCTCAATATTCTGTTTATTTTTTTAGTTTTTCTTTCTAGATCTTCTAATGTAAGTCAAAGGCACCTTTCACCCTGACTCTCTCACACAGCTGCAGTAAATTTATTAATTTGATGGGAGCTCTGCTTTATAGCATCTATTCTTTGCCTACCATACGGTGAACAGTGTGCTCTTAAAGAATCCTTAGAAAATGAAGTTTGATGATACAAGGAAGGAAGCACATTGCATCGGAGGTTGTGCTTTTTCAGAGAAGTGCAAAAGGAGAGAGTGAGTGGAATTCATCTCAGTGCTACAGAGAGGGTGTTCTAAACTTTAGTACATTATTTCATTTTGGAATTTGCTATAGTATTTGATGTATCCCTTGACACAATGCAACAAACAATGATCACAGTGGATTGTACACTAATGTGTATGTGTGTCAAAGGCATGAATGATTTAAAACTGACACATTCAACTAAAAAGAAAACTTGATATAAGGTGAGTCTACATCTAAAATATATAGAGCCTTATAAAGAACGGTACCGCTATTTCTTGCTAAAAAAGAAACAAATCACAGAGTCGTTTTTGTAAGCCATCTCCACTGGTATAGAGAGACAGAGCACTGAATGTTACCCATGCAACACAAGTTTGATTAGGGGCTTAGGCAGCTGTTGAATCTGTCATACAGGAGAAAGAGAATAACAACACTTTGTCTAGCTGCCTTTCTTTGAGCAGTTAGCCTCTGCTTGGGGTAAGGCTTTGTGCTTGATTTCCCAGACTAAAGAGACGGTCACATGAAGGCGTTTATCCACTGAACAAAGGACCACTTAATCATGTCTTACACAGAGACACGGATGTGTGCTAAAACGATCTATTGCTCTCTTACTCTCATAAGATTACAAGTATGTGCACTGGGATTGGAGTTATAACCTACTTGTTCCAGTCATCATAGCCAGTTGCAGACAGAGATAACTACTCCCAAGCTACTCCACTTCCCTAACCACTGAGTGTGTTTTCAAGCACAGCACTTACCAGGATCAGATCCTATCAGTAAACGACAGAGCTGGGACAATTCCTTAGTATGGAATACATTAGAACTCCTCTTGTTCTTGCAGGTCTGGGTAGAAACATGATTTTTTTTTTCAAATGGATATTGGCACCTAGGTATTATAAAATAATTGGTTGGGAGCTTGAATGAAGTTGACCGTGGCACTAGTCATTGATAGACTACAATAATATAGAAGTAATAAAAAGTTTGGAAAAATCTTCAGGGAAATGGGCAATGATGTAAAATGCCAGTAATAAAATTCAAAAGCAGGGACTGAATGCTAGTAAAGCTGTCTGCATAAATTCATAGAGAAGGTAAAATTCAGGTAATTTTCATTCTAATCTTTCAAAGCAAATAGAAGAGTGAATGAAAAGGACAGTTAAAATGATGTCATGTTGTAAAGTTAAAATGCATTGTAAGAATAAACCAAAAGAGAAAGTATCATCACTATCATCTTTCCATATGAGAAAAATATACAATTACCAACTACTTGGACAGATGGAGGAATGTAAATATTAGTACTGCCACGGTTTAATGTCTTTTGGGTTTTTAATACCATGAAGGGGATGGTCCCATTCCTAATTCAAAGTATGATTAAAGTTTGTGGAATTAGTATTGTTTCAGTCTTTGATGTTAGCCAAAAAATGCTCTTCACAGCACCCGAAAGGTGCCCAGAATTGAATCCTTCTGCAGTTTATATGGAGTTACACTTAGTAGTATCATATGTAAAAATTACTGTAAATTCTTTTATGTGAGACCGGTTTTTCCTACTACTATTGGAAGTGTCTGGATATCCATCTACTAAACTGCCCTCATTTCTGCATGCAAATCTTGATACTTTGTGTGTCCCTGGATGTAAGACCCTGTAATCACTAGTTGCAGCAATTTCAATGACCAATGCTACTTTTGTCTTCTTTTTGTGGACTACTATATCTGGTTTGTTGCATCTATTTTTTGAACAGCTGATAATGGGTGATCCCATATGATATAAACTCCATCATTCTCTATAAAGCTTTCTGACTCACAGTTCCAATCTTCTCAGCTACTTCAGTATAACAATGTTTGCACAATCCCAATGAAACAGTCTTACCACATTATTATGCCCTTCAGTATACAGAACTTCTGCCATTATAGTGTATCACACCCAGCAACAGGATGTGTGATTGCTTCCAGTTCTGTTTTATAGAACTTGCATTTTATCTGTTTCTCTGACATGTTCAATTGATTTTGTAAACCAATGTATACGGAGTCCACTATCCTTGTTCGCCATTTTTCACCTTTCATCTTTTGGTTTAAATTCACCCCGCCTTAACCATTCCTGCATCGGATCCTGATTGACATGAGGTTGTTCCAGGAGTTTTTCTGTACTTACTACTATAGGCCTTTTCCACATTTCATGCCTTCTCGTCTGATTCTTCTCCTTATATTCATTCTTTTGTTTTCTGGCACATTCAGTTGCTGCCTGATTTTTGTCTTCTTCTGGTTTGATTTCCATTCCTGCTTGACATGCTTCTGTTAAACTAAGCAGGGAAGTCATCTTAGACTTATTCTCCTTATGTTTTAAAACATTCAGTATGTTTGGGTGTTGTGGGGTCAGCAAATACTAATGCAGTCCTACAACTGTAGATCAATGCATGTAATCAGTTTTGAGGAGGCTCATGCCTCCTTCAGAATGAAAAATATATAATCTTAGTATACACTGATTTTTAAATATCATTTGATAATCATAAAGCATTTTTCTTATTTTCCTATCCATCCAACCTAATATTTTTTCAGGCCAGTCAATCACCCAAAAATTGAAAGTTAGAACAGGAAGAGCAAATTGGTTTATAACTTGGACTTTGTTCCTAGGTGTCAGGACTGTTTTCAGTATTAAGTTTAATCTTCTAAAATATTCCTTGCTGAGTTTTGTTTACATTTGTTCAGGTTTTATTGTTGATCCTTCATCAATTCCCAAATATTTGTTCAAGTTCCTTTATTTTGCATTGCTGTCCCAGACTGATATTTTCTTGGTGCTGCAGCTTTCCTGCTTTAAAGGTTGCTTTTGCACATTTATCATGAACAAATGACATTACTGTATCTTCTGAGAAAGTTTTGATCCCTTCTAGTTCTTCTTTCAGCTCCTCGTCTGATGAACTATACCATTTAAATCATCCATAAAAAGAAGAATGGAAGGCTTTAAACTTTGCACTTGTCTGGGAGCCAAAGTGTTACCCTGACTTTATCTGTTAAGCAGACAGTTTAAGAGGTTAAGGGCAAGACAAAAGAGCAGCTATGACAGAGAGTCACCCTGAAACACCCCATTTGAATTTTTATCCCTGGGATAATAACTTGTCCTTTATCATAGTTTAAATGCAAAGGGGTTTACTACTGTTTCCTGGTCACTGTAATATAATTGATCAGTGTAGGGTATAGCTTATGCATCTATAAGCACTCCTTTATCCATGAATATGGGATGCTGTCAAATGCTTTTTTTTAATCTAAACATGTCATAGATAGATTCCTTCCATTTTTACAATTGTCCACTATGTCTTTATTTAACAAGAAATAATCCTTTGTTTCATATCACTTTCTTTTGTTGTCCTTTTGTTCTATCACCATGATTGAGTGTTTTTCTAAATGACTATAAACTCTGCCAGCATCAATTTCAATATATAGTTTATGCATCATCAGAAGTTATTTGCCTATTTATTTTAGGATAGCTTGCAGGGGCACTCTTAAAGAAGAGTGTTATTTTCCCATTGTTAACCAGGTTGGTGTCTGTTCTGGATATACATATAAGTATTTCTTACTCGGGGATAAATCTTCATGTAAATATGTTAATACTGTTAGCCAGAAGTTAATTACTTTACTGGGCCTGGATGTTTTCCATTTAGGAGATTGCCTTAATTTTGCTTCAGTTTCTCAGGCCGTTACTTCATCTCATTTCATACCCTGTGCATTTGATCCTCTTTTTTGTTTTTTGTTCTATCCATTCAGCATCTTTATTATGCTCCACAGGGTCTTTACAGATATTTCTCCAAAATGTGTTGATTTCTTCTTTTTTTGGTGGTGTTTCTATTGCATTTTCTTTGTTTCCAAATTCTTTATAAAACCTTTTGGTCCATCAATGATTTATTGATTTTGTACTTTTTCCTTTATATTTATCTGCATATCTTCTAAGTTTTTCTGCCTGTGCTAATATCTTTAGCTTATTATTTGTAATAATGTACAATAGATCCTGGACTGTTCTGATATTGCACATTACTTTTATTACCTTTGTCTTTGTAAGTATATGTGTTGATCTATTCCCTCTTCTATACTATTCTAAAAAGAACACTTCCTGTCTTTATTGCTTTATAGTTTTCACTATTCAATGCATACCATTATGGCATTTGGCTTCATCCCTTCCTTTCCCTTATTGTTATGTGTTTTTGTTGCAAGATTTTATCTAGTTTCTATTAATAGTCTTGATTTCTCTTTTCATCTGTTTTATCAGACTACTAACGTTTTTGGTCTTATTGACTTTCTGTAATCTATTTCTTTCATTGATCTTAATATGCCTATCCATCTTTATTACTTCAAGCAACTGTTTCCTTACATCATTTTCTTCTAAACTAAGGGCGCATTTTTTGATCTCCAGTTTATGCTGCAATTCTACTGAAAGTTCCAGAAAATCTTCCTGTGTCATATTCTCTTTAGCTTCATCCCACGTCATCCTTTTTGACATCAGGCCTGAGAATGGCACCTTCTTCCTTGGATTGCCTTTTGCCAGCCTGTGAGAAGCCAGCCTATTTATCTTTCTCGGTCAGTATGTCTTTTGACAGCATGCTGTATTCCAAATCTGAAAGAATTTCTGTCTGACCACCCCACCTGTTAAGTTACCTAATATTACCTCATGCTCTACCTTACTCCTACAGTTGTATTTATTATACCTGTATGAAGTGCTATATTCATGCATTATATCTAGCTTGCTTAAGTGTATTTGTAAGATAAATTTCCTGTAAAATAAGCTGCATTACTGGGTGAATAGAGCAGGAACTATGTATGTTAAATTGATTACACCTGGCCTGAAACATAATGGGTCTTTTTATTCTGAATCGAAATGTCTCCATAGCCTAAAACCTTAATAGTGGACTGTTCTCTTCAATCTTCTGATCACCACATTCCTCACTCTCTGCAAGGTCTTCTATTCCCTAGTCTCTCTCTCTCTCTCTCTTGCTCTCTCAAAATTGGCATTATTTCTGACTAATATCCACATGGAAGACTTATTCTTTAAGAATCTAAAGTTTTCCCTAATTTTCAACAGTAGTTCTGTAGACATTGAGACTTCTAAATCACTGTCAACTTAGGTATAATTACTAATGTAAGCTGCTGTCATGTTTTAAACATGTCATTTATCACCAAAATCAGATGTCCTGTAGTTTATTATCAGGATCAGATGTGTCTGTCCTATTCTCATCACTTTGTACTATTAGAGTAACATCTGATATTGGTGAAGTCCTATCATTCTCTTATTTGGGCCTGAGATCTCCTGGTTTCTTAAAAAAAAAATCAGTACCCCAGAGTCCATCCAATGTGCCACCCTCAAATATAACCACAGTACTTTGTCACCATCTTTATTGTCTCTAAAATACCCACCCAGCAAAGAAAAACCATGGGCATTCAGGAACTATTTAGAAAAAGCACAGGTATGGCCTATAGAAGACATTTGCATTTATCCCATGGACCTCCAATACAGGAGGTTTAAGGTATTGCGCAGTGAAATTTCTAGCGTCTATGGGTCTTTTTTTACAGCTTTACTAAATGGATTGTCTTTGTCATCTATTTGCCTTTTGGTTAGTATGTTATTTGGTATATTTTGCAGGTGCCTCAATGTTTATGGATATTAGGCTTAGTTTTAAGCTCTGTGTTTTAGATCCCCTGCCCTCTTTAGTAATGGGTGCTAACTCGAACCTTACCACTGCTCCTTCTGCCAACCCAAAATCTACATCACACCTTAGCAAAAACGTTCCAGTAGCACTGCCACTATTCTGAAGAATTTGAATCTAGTATTATGGAGGCCTTAGTGTTATGTTACCTTATTTTCCTACTGAGGAATCTGAATGCAAAACAAAAAGTAACAGTCAGCACCAAATATAGAATAACTGACTAATTCAAAATAGGAAAGGAATAACTAGGTCTGTATATTCTCATCCTCTGTATTTTGTTTATATGTTGAGTATATCATGTAAAATACTGGATTCAGTGAATCAGACGTTGAAATGAAAATTACTGGGAATTTATTAACTACCTTGGACATGCGGATGTTACCTTTCTAATGGCTGAAATTAAGGAAGGGAGCCTGATGATGAAGGTGAAAGCTGAAACTGCTCAACATCATAATAAAATACATAAACAAATAAATAAATCAGTAACTTAATAAATAATATATTCTAGGCCTATTAAGTCTTTATAAACAGGGAAGAAGTTGAGACACTGACAATTTTACTTTTGCTCAAAGATCTCTGCAGATGGTGATTCTCATCATGAAAGGCAAAATATATTTGCTTTTTAGAAGAAAAGCTTTGAAAATCAGGATAATGTTTTACAAAGCAAAGACACTACATTATTAACAAAGGTCTGCATAGTCAATGCTATAGTTTTCCCAGTAGTAACATGCAGCTGTGAGAGTTGGTCTATAAGTAAGGCTATATGATGGAAAACTGATGTTTTTGAACTCTGGTATTTGAGAGAACTTTTAAGAATTGCATGGACTGTAAGTAGATCAAAACAATTACAATACTATAAGTGATCACAAATAAAAGAAGGTAAAAGAATGGAAGAACAGACTCAGTGGTGGCTGACCAGAATTACTGAAGTAATTACTGATGTAATAATTATGAATTTGCAAGAAATTAAAGATGCATTTATTGGCAGACATGACTAATATGCTGAAATCCAAGTCACAACAAATCAAATTCAATTAAATTGTTACAATCCTATCAATGAACCATTGGAATACTGCTTTCTGCTCTTCAGTAAGGTACACAAGAACTGCCTGTTTCATGTAATCATGGTCCAAGATCCTTCTATTAGCCTACTGAGCTGAGATCTCCAATTCCTCTATACCTCTTGTAAAATCATTAGTTGCTGCTCTGCTGTTGGAGCTAGGATGCAAAAATCTGTAGCTGTAAAAACTGTCAGCAATTTCATTAATGGGACCAGATATGCATCTGCTAAAGAATGTTCAGTTTATTCTGAGGCTTTGCTGGATTAGCTGCCAAAACACAGTCTGGAATTTTCCTGACTTTGTATGTCGTACTTCTGGGTACAATTACCACTGCATAATCTGATTAGAAAACCACCATCCTGCTCAGTAATTCTGCCCTCACTCCTTTAACATAGTCTAAATTGGTATTAATTATTGGCTTGCAATATATAATTTACTGCTCAGCCAGAGTTCTGATCAAGGGCAGGTCACTCATTTCCTATGAGGTAACATCCCACAGGCCCAGAGAACCTCTTGTGTCAGTATACATCTGGAGGTTATTTTCCCCAGCCAGTCATACTGCCAGAAATGCATACCACTGAATTCACTCAAGTCTGCCATGTTTGAAAATTACCTCTTAATTGCCTCTTAACATTGTCCAAATAATGCCTATGATGCTTTGCTTTCAATCATTTTGAAACTGATATAGTGAATGTTTACCCTGGATAAATTGTTCTGCTTACAAAGGACAACAAGCACAAGTGTGATATAATTTTTTTTCCTTTGGCTTTTCCTTTTTCCTGCCTATGTTGTTTTTTTTTTTCTTTAGGTGCTGTCTGTCTCCAGTCCCTGGAAGTTTAACTCTAGCTTATCTACTACCAATAACATTTCCCATTTCCAACATACGTTTTGGAATCACTCACTTCTGTTGTTCCCTTTTCTCCCTCATCTATAGAAAAATTTGTGAACTAGCATCCTATCCCACAGAGCCATAACAAGGGTGGGGTAAAAGGTGGCTACCACAGGACCAAGTTATCGGGGTTGCCATTAGCAGGTGCCAGTGATGTATGAGTGCTGTGTCAGTATTGATTTATAAAGTCATTAGGACATTATGGCTTCATAAATGAATATCAACATTCTATTCATGGTTATTGCCAAAGTTGCCAGAGTGAAATATATGTGTTAGTAATCATAGCAAGCTAGCGAGCTCCTTGTTGTAGATATAGCAAGCAGCTTGTTATAGTTTTGTCTGGTAGGGAATTTGTGTGTACGTGTGTGTGTGTGTGTGTGTGTGTGTGTGTGTGTGTGTGTGTGTGTGTGTGTGTGTGTGTGTGTGTGTGTGTGTGTTCCTTCTCTTTGAATTGAGGGCGTGACAGTTTAAGCAGATGCACATAGCAGCCAGATGGCCTAACTATGGTGCTGTTCTCCCATTTCCACTGAAGTGTTGTTGAATATGTTAAAAACTTTGCATACTGTGGCTCAGTCAATGCTCATCAACCTGTCAAAGAAGTGATTCCTATTGGAGACATTTAAATGAATCAAAGGGTAGATCCTTGAAAGAGCCAGCAGTTTTAATTGCCCATATATCTTTATTTAAGAGCACTTCTGGTATAGGTTTAATATGGATGCACTTTTCTTGCATATGAGTCTCATAATAAATGACCACCTGTTTAGGAAATCAGTGAAAGAAGCCCTGATCTAGAAATCATGTCACTTCTTTCTTTGGGTAGTTTTTACATAATATGGATAGTGCTTACTATTTTCTTGGTGTGCATCCCCCATAAAATTATTTGCATTCCTTGTCCCCCTTTATCCTCTTTCCTCTTCCTTTTGGTATTACACTGTGATCCAGGCTTCCCATTCTCCCACAGTCCTACCATCACTTGTCTTAACTCAGCCAACTGCCCTTGTAGCATTTAAACCAGCAATGAACCCCATCCCCCATGTTGTGCATATGTGGGCAAAACTATTTTGCTGCATGTATCTGGTTGTGTTTAATATTCAGGAGAGTATAAATGTTTTGTCGTTTCTTCTATGAATTAATTTGTTTGGAGTTTTTGTATCATGTTATCCAAACAAATGTTGGGGTGAAGGACATCCCACTTTAAGGACTCTTCTATGGCAATCCTCTTGTGAAACCTCTGATTTGTAAAGGAGAAAAAGAAAAAATAGTCTCTAGTAATTACAGGGACCAGAACAATCCTGACCATATACACCTTTAAGTGGAGGAGGTTCGTTCTTACCTCCCAAATCGAGCAGGACCTTACACGAAAACCCTGATGTAAATTTGTGTTTAACAAGCCAGTCATGGAGACTAGTCTTAAAGGTAGCAAAACTAGGACTTTATTTGGCTTGTTCTGTACTGGCATCTTATTTAATAGCCTTGGAATATGCTGTTTTAGGAACCTATCTGTCCAGTGAGACTTGTTTATATTTTATTGTGAATTTAGGTCCCTAGTAAAGGTGTTTGTAGAGGCACTGGCTTTGAGAAGTAATATGAGGTCAAATTGGATTGGGTCTTTCGTGGCTCACAAAGCTAGACACAGATTACCTTGGAGTATCCAATAGGCTATTGAGTAAAATGAAAATCATGTTAACCTTTTGAAATAGTTGAAGGACCTTAAAAGTTAGGTTAGAAATCTTTAGGACCTTTCCATTTGAGCAATATGAGTGTATTTGTCGATGAAAAAAAGGGCATTGTATTCAGTGATGTATCTTATAAAGGAAGAATACAGGGGTAGGATGATGTCTTTGGGTCTTGAATATGCTCTGTTGTTAATTAACAGGGCCAGATAGAAGGATTTCCTGGCAATGACAGAAACATGATAATTGTATGAGAGACAGTTATCCATGTAAGTACTTGTCACTATCTGAAGACAAGTGCCATTTCTAACTTGTGAAGTGGGAGCAGCTTTATTGCCACATGATACTATGCTATACTTTTTTTTCCATTTAAAGTGAGACCATTTTCTGTAAATACCAGGCACGTGCATATTGTAACCCTAGGTGAAGCTGTTTAGTATAAGTGGATGTCAGTACCCAACTTGCAATTATCATCAAATATGGTTAATGACACTTTTGTGATATTGCCTAAGATGTCTATCCATCCACAACCCCTTTTCCCATTTTTCCACATGGAGTCAGGGTATCACTTCACAGTGGCAATCGTCTAGATTGTCATTTGGCTAAGATTTCTGTAAAATGAAAGCCAAACATGACAGGGCATAGCCAACATCCCCCTGTCACTCCACTCATTGTGATTTCACATTCAGAGAGAAGCCCAGCAATTTTCACAACCTGGGATCTGTTGGATTTCTAACCCCCAATCCAGCAGACAGCTTAGCAGTCTGCATTAGGTCTGTCTAATTTTTCAATAATTTCAGCATGAAGAACAGTATCAAAAACCTTGGCCAGTTCAAGATAAACAGTGTGCACAGATTGACCACTGTTCACAGTGCTTGTAACATTTTCAAAGAAGCGAATTAGGTTAAGGTGCAGGGCCTACCTTTCACATAACCTAACTAAATGGTGTCTAGTGCAGTTAAGTTGTTATGTGTGCATAACTGAGTTCTGCTATGATATGTTACATGGCTTTGCAGCTTTGCATATAAAATATCAAGGCTATTGGGGCTGTAATTACATAGGGAGTCACAATGGCTGTTCTCTGGACATCAGGCAAAACACTGTATACAGGCTGAGGTTGAACAGTTTAAGTAGAGGAACATATAGTGCACACTTAGCACCGATAAGAAGGTGACCCGGTATATTTTCTGGTCCCATGGAAGTATAATTTTCGGCATTTGACAGGGATTTTAAGACTTGTTCCAAGGTGATTGCATGAGAAAATTTTTCAGGGAAAATGAGGACAAGAATGTGAGTAGGTGGGACAAAATTAGCACTAAATTTGTTTGCTAAGATACTGTCCATATCTTTGGAATAGGTGTGTGTGATGTTGTTCATGGCAAGCTTATTGCATTGCTCTAAATCGTTTCTTAATTTTCTGACATAGCTGAAGAAAGGGTTCCTGCTTTCATTGGTGTCAGTAGCAAACTTATGCTCACATTCTAACTGACATTTTCTAATAATGGTCCTGAGTTCCTTGCTGGCATGTTTCAATGTGGTCTTGAATTAAGGAAATGGGAATTTCATGCAACTTTTCAGTATTTTCCTTCTTTTGTTATACGATTTTCTTTTCCTGAATGATGGATGGATACTGATTTTTTCTGTGCTAGTGTTTAGGTACTGGTAAAAGTCAGAAGTGAATGCAGCAGCAATTCCATTGGGTCTATTTGCAAAGGATTGTTGGTAGTTTTGGATGTGTGTTTTACAAGCTGAAGTTGGTTTGCTCTTGAACAATCCCCAAAATGGTCTCACTTGTTGATGGACAGGACAAGCAGGACTGACACTGAAGATGACCAATTTGTGGTCAGATTTAACCAGAGATGAGGAAATACAGGATGGAGTACAAGGGGTGGCTAAGTTGGGTAAGGAGCAGGTCAATGAATATTAGAGCTCCTTGTGGATAGTCATAAAATTTTTTTCCGGCACATTGGTACTAACAATTTGTAAAAAACACAGAGCATAGCTATTTTTACAGGTAGAAGTGTGCCAGTCAGTGCTTGAGTAATTGATGTCGCCTAGCAAGAAGATACTTGACTTAATATTTAATGCTTCAGTATCCATGATATTTGGGGGACATTGACGGGGATCTGTTACTACCAATGAAATAATAGTTGGATTGGTTAAGAGTGGTTTGGATCTGTAGGAACTCCAAGTTAAGGTCATGGGTAATTTCATGTGAATTAATGGTGTTTCTGACAATTACAGATATTCCCCACAGTCACACAAAGTTCTAAAAGCGTGGTAGGTGCTAAACCCTGGTATAGATGGAGTGCTATCATTACATTGTAATTATGTCTCAGTAATCACACAAATATAAATGTGATTCAGCTGCAGTTGGCTCTCAAGTTCTGCCATTTTCTGTTTAGACTTGTAGCACTGAGTAGTGGCACCATGATATTGATCAAATTTGAGTTAAAGTCTGTTATGTGGGAACACCACTAGGGGGATTCTGAGCAAAAAAGTCACTATGGAGCAGCAAATGCTTTATGCAGCTGCAGAAGCCCTGGCATGAGAGGTATAAGCCATCTCTGGCAAAATAGATAGTCTTATCTACCATCTCATCCCAGACTGACACAAGTGTCAGTCTCCTTAGAATGACAGCAATTCTGTAGCCAGTCATTAAGTTCAATTATCTTGTCTTGATATCTAGTTATCATTCTTGGTGAAGGCAAGATACTACTTAAGACCATTGTTTTTCCTGCCTCTAACACATGCATAGTACATTCCAGCATGTCTCTCGGCATGTCTCTCTGGGTGGAGCTCTTCAGGTCTTTCAGTCCCACGTGGGCCACCACTAGGTTGTAGTCATATTTGTCTCACGTAGGGGCCATTTGTGTCCTTGTAACATTACAGATCATGGCACCGAACAGCAGTTTATAATCACTCTGATTTCTTTCAGTCTCGTGAGTGTGGAGTTGACATGCCTAACTACAGAGTCACAGATAACTAAAGTATTTTCTAACATAGAAGCAGACTTAGTGGACATTATGTGCTTACACCTGATCTCCAGCTGACTCTTGGGCCAGCTGTTTGAAGTTTCAGCATGTGTGAGTGTGGAAGAAGTCAGTACTGTCCTGTGTGCTGAAGCCTGGGGTAATTTAGATTGCATTTTAGGATGTCTTGATATTGATTTTCTTTGAGCCTCAGCATATGTTATGGGTCTAGCAGTGTGCTGTGAATGATGTGGTGCTGTGGAGATAGGATGCTTACTAATAGTGGACAGATGCAAGAAGTCTGCCTTTATGTCTCTTAAATATGTGTACCTCTTGTAGGTTGCACTATCAGCTGGTAGCAGCAGTGAACATTTCTTAAGTGTAATACGACATTTGATACTCTGCCTTAGAATAACTAATGTAACCAGACTGGAAAGAGATGAGGTGAGAGCAGAATAATGAGCCATATTGTCAAACGGTGGAGGACTGGGGCTTGTGTAATACTCCACAGTTAGAAAGAGACATCTATAGCATGACCCTAAAGATTTGTGGATGAAGTATTTAGGTTGGTACTCAAGTTAATTTAGAGGAGAGCTAATCTATCAGTACTTAGTGAAAACAGAATGTTTGCTTATTAGTACTTATGTCTATTACTAGTGCTGGTCTCACTACAGCTTCACACAGCTACAAGTCAATGTCTCTTTGCTCCTTCTCTCACCAGAAGCAGAACAGTAGCAATAATCTCAAATTAGTTCCTGAAATGTGGTTCACAGGCTGTTTGGCGATGAGCAGGCTCGTCCCTGATGTTGCAGGAGACTATAGACTTGTTGAAGCTTTCTTCCTGTAGATGCTTTGGATAATCCAGTCAGCAGTTTAGCACAAAAGCATGACAATTTGCACAACAATTCAGAATAAAAAGTGAAGTAGTTTCAAGCAAAATGGCCAACAGATCAGGTAGGGAAGTACCACTCACACCATCCTGTCAGATGTTGCCAGGAACCAGTGACCCTCTGCTCCTTCTCTCTCTGGGAGCAATACCAAACAGCTGTTATTGGGCTTTCCTGTGATTGGTAGTCTCTAGTAATTTTAGAAAATAAAGTCCCTCTGCTCCTTTTCTCACTAGAAGCAAAACAAAAGCACTTATTCCAAGCGGATTCTTCAGAAGTGGATTTTAAGCTTTCCAACAATCGTTAACATTATCTCACATGTATATCTTAAAGGTAAAATGGCAAAAGTGGTTAACTTATATATATATGGGTCTACCTGACAATGATGAAAGCTGACAACGCCGACGATGAGAACACCGACACCAGAAGAACGAAAACTGAGATGACCAACAGATGAAAACCCCGACACTGAGAACACTGACATGTGAAAAGGCTGTGTAAGTATGCGGTACTGACGGACTTTAGGGTTAGGGTGCGAGTAAGGTAAGTGTGCAATATTGACGGACTCTAGGGATAGGGGTGGGTTAAGTGAGTTAGGGTTAGGGCGCGGGTTAGGTGAGTGTGCGATAGTGACAGTCTTTAGGGTTAGGGGCGGGTTAAGTGAGTTAGGGTTAGGGCGCGGGTTAGGTGAGTGTGCGAAAGTGACAGTCTTTAGGGTTAGGGGCGGGTTAAGTGAGTTTGGGTTAGGGCGCGGGTTAGGTGAGTGTGCGATAGTGACGGACCTTAGGGTTAGGGTTAAGGTTGTAGATAGTTGTGTATGTAAGTTTTAGTGTGGGTTTGTAAGGATTTTGGTGTGCTTGTGTTGTGTGTGTGCTTTTTGGACAGGGGATTTGTTTTGTTTGTTGATTGTCGGGATTATGGTGTGTCGGGCATGTGAGGTTTCGTGTTTGTGAACTTTCGGTTATGTGGTGTCGGTGATTTTGTTGTCGGTGTTGTAGTGCGTCGGTGTTGTCAGGTAGACCCATATATATATATATATATATATATATATATATATATATATATATATATATATATATATATATATATATATATACATACAGATAGATATTGCAGCGTTACACAGGTAGGAAGAAAGGAAAGAAAGGATAACTTGAACTTCAGCAGTTATGGGAAGGCCTTTCTAGTTTGGTCTTCTATTCCTTCCTCTTATGTGCAGATAAAATGAGGCTAGGAGGTAATTCCAAAAAACAATTTATCATAAGGGTAGGTGACACTAGATCAAGTATTTTTAAAGAACAACACTGATTACTTAGCGGGTTGGTGTTTTATATTTTTGCCTTATAAAATACAAAGGGAGGGATAATGAATTTAAGTAGCTTAAGAGGAGGAATTGAATAAAATGATATATCTGTGCTTATGGATGATAGCCAGTGAAGGGGGAGGGGGATTTTTTTGGCCAAATTTACATAAGAGGCAGGCAGCTAGAGAAACTCATGCTTGTAAGATCACAGCAGGAAGAGGATGGTGTGGTGAGGAAGAATCTGAATCATATGAATTCATAACTATACTGCAGTCTATGGCAGCATTTTAATGAGCTTATTCAGTAAAGCTTTAAAGGATTTATTTTCTCATTTAAGTAAAATAGTTAGTTACTAACTCCTCCCTCTGTTCACACATGATTAATCTTACAGGAACTGTTCCATTTTCAGTTACTCACCATGAAACATAGATTTGCTTCCTTTTCTAGGAAAAAAATTAGTATACGATGGAAAACAAATTATTGAGAAATACACTGTAATATGCAATAAGCAGAGATTGTTATCCCAACTTCTCCTTATCCTCTGGCCCCCTTAGAATATTAAGAATTCGGACAGCACAGATATGGCCTGTTCCAGCACCTCTATCATTATGATCATCAGATATAGTTCTTATGTGTCCTCACTATAGGACTGAATGTTTTTCTCACAATGATACTAATAATGCAATTATAACATTAGCCCCTAGCATCCCTCCTGTAAAGTTTCTGCACTTTCATCCAGATTTTGTCTTTTAAAGCCAGTATATTGTGTCCAGCACTTAGTCATGTTGCCATCACTCTGTCCAAGCCTGGTACCTGGAGTGGTGGTCTTGGAGGCAGACCCTTCAACTATCCCCATTTGGAGGATTATTTTATTTTCAGGCCTGATTTACACCTGCACATGATATTCCTATTTTTGGAGGTATGTCCCTATTCTCATGCACTATTTACCTCTTCACACAATTTTCTGAACTCCCCTACAATAATTTAATGAAAGAGGACACACACCTTGCACCTACCTTTTTCTGAAGCAAAAATAAATGGCCTTAAATGATAGACTTTAATGAACTATATTGAAAAATCCTATCAAGTTTACGCATTTTCTTTGATAATGTGCTTATATGTTTCTATCACTTTTGTCAGTCTCTGTTTTTTAAACATATGTTTCTGAAAGTAGGAATAATAACATGCTATTTGGTATTCAAATTTTATCTTAATTTAATGTCCAGATTTTTAGCTGGATGCATGTACTTTTCATGGGCCTCATTATTTTCAATATCTGCAGGTTGAGAAGTATGCTTGGAGGGCCTGTGCTTGAAAAATATCTTTCTCCCACTTTTTAAGCTGTCAGTTTCATTCCCATGATATCTTGTTGCCTCTTTCCTGATACAAACACTGTGCACCTTATCTTGCCTTATCTGTGGACTTCTACATGTGGTTTTTGAGACCTCCTCTCTATTTCCTTCTGAAAATGTCTTCTAAAGGCTGTCAACCCCATCCTGGCCTAGAGATTACAGAAGTGTCTTTATATAGATGTCCATTTGACTGTATGACTCAGCGTCCTGTTCAGTATTACCTCAGCACAATAATGCCATCACTTCAGATTCCTCACTGTCTTTTTCATAGAATTCATAGAATTCATAGATTAGTACTAAGCTAACTGCCCTTGCGAGCCATTTTAAGCCTAGCCAAATATCCCTTGTGAGACTCAAACCCTGCACCTTGTGCTTGCAAGGCAAGCACCTTAACCATTAGGCCACCCTCCCAACCCCATCTTCATATTCCTGGGAATGTTTTCAGTGATATTTTCTTCTTTTTAGCTCATTGCTAATGCTGCTGCTGTTTTTACAGCCCCTTATAAACAGTTTTGTTTGTGTACTGACACTCAAATCTCCATTAATAAAGTGATCGCATCTGATATCTCCAAGTCAAATGGTGCCAGTAATGGTCAATTCAAGGACCTGATCCTTTTCCTCAAGAGAAACAGGATGGTATGGAGGATAGGTATTTTTCTCAGAGAATACCACCTCTCTACTACAGACTTTCTACTTCCTGTTCATGTAAAACAAAGCACATCCCTATCCCTATTCATGTGAACTTTGGCTCTATTGATGGACGATAGGAAAGTTAGCCCAGGGCTCCCATTGTACTACAAATGTATAGTGGGAGCACATAAAAGTCTCTATCCCCCAGTATGATCCCCTATAAATTCTTCATGGAATGGCCCCAGAAACAAGCACTGTCTTGTGAGTAGTATATAAATATAGATTTGAGAAAAAGACAAAGTAACTTTTAATACCAAATGGGATAAATGACTAGGCTTAAAATGACCTGCAAGGGCAGATAGCCTAGTATTCACCAGTGAATATAGGAGCCTTCAAATTGCTTCAATTTATTAATGCAATGTCTTGCAGGGTCCATACTTTTTAAGACATGAAGTGTAGAATACCTTAGGGTATTACTTTACTCTAACTGCCATGTATCCTTTGCTTACGTCCCTCTCCTTATTAATCTACAGTGACTCATGCACTTCTTCAACTACTTCATTGTTCTTTAGCATGCATCTATGGTGGGAGGGGAAGACAGGAGGTGTGTGGAAGGAAGAGATAGCTGCTTAAATCTAGTAGGCTCTTGAAGTGTTGATCCAAGGACATAGTCACTTAATAGGCATATGGAGACTGAATGGCTCAACTGCAGAGCTAATAGGGTGCATCTTAATATTATCTCATACACCTACATTTCTGTGATAAACTGGCAGTCCTCTGTCATAGGCAACATGTGGCTTGAACCACTGTTCTAGTCTGTGTTTTTTATGGGCTTTTGCCAAGCTGGTTTTATTTGCTGCTGTTGGCTTCTGTCTCCTGTGCCCTGTAAGCCAAGTCTAAGATAAATGCATGACCTTTCCTTGTCACTCACTAGACCCCATTAGTTTTTTTTTTTTTTTTAAATGAATGTGTTTATTTATTTATTCATTGATATTTTTTTCACAGCAATACACTGTATTCTCAGCCTATATGCTCGCTGACTTGGGAATGCACACAAGTCCCTCCTCACCCCTGAAATATCAGACTCAAAGCCAACCAGCTATGCCAGGAAAGTGTCTAACATATTCCACTTTTTACTATCACCCTATAAGTCTGTTCACAGATAACCTTGAGCATCTTGCCCTGCAGCCATGCGACTTCAGAACACTAAGAGCACACTATCACCTTTGGAACACATCAGCAGTGTCTTTAGAACATTTATTTTTTTTTTTTGATATCCAGATTATCCCCAGTATAAGACCTGCCTCCCCAATACACTGAGGTCTGTGAACAGGTACAAGTTGTCGTCCTGGGGTGGGGAGTTAGATATTATGCTCTGATTACTAGCTCCAGCTGTAGCTCAGTCACTGCATCACAGATGCCAGTAAAAGCTACAATACAGTGCCATAGCTACAGTGTTCCCCTAATCCTCATTAATAAAATTACTAGCAACTGAAGCAATTCAAAAATGCAAATATTAACAGATTAATACTCCTATGGCCTGCACAGAAGCACCCTGGCCCATTTTTATGCATCAGGTCAAACTTTCTATTTGTATTAAACTGCCAGTTGCCTTAGAAAGTAATTATCTCCATCATAACAATTTAAAATGCAAATGTTACTGCTTTAAAACACTAGTAATATATTAATACCAAGATGAAATAAATTAATTTTAAGCATTATATTTTGTATGATACTCATCCATTAGTCACAGAAAATCAGCTAATACTATTATATTCATCCTGATGAGATCCATTAAACATTATTGTTATGGATAAATAAGATCATTGTGGATGTTCACTTCACTAGGTCCACTGGAAAGAGAGCTATATTTACCTACCTGTATTGTTTATACAATGGAACGTGACGTCAACATATCTTGGTTGCATCACATCCATCTCCCATCACTTACACTCCCATTGCATTTATCTGCCAATGTTTAGTCTGAAAACAGCCTAGAAAATGTATCCTATTCCTTAGCTCCCTTAAAATAGGGGAGGCTTTATGCATTAATCTGTAAAGATTGCACCAGCTGAAAAGCAGCAGGCACAGTAAACATTTAATAAGTGTTAATAAGCATTTAATAATAGTTCTATGGCCAGCTATACCGGTATATTTAATGAAGGGTGATTGAGCAATAGAATATGTAATCTAATGTGGCAATATGGTTTACATATAGATACTGTTTGAAGAAGGTCCACAAACATCCTTAAGGAAGATACTAGGTTAGCCATTTTGTCTCTAGACAAATTATATGGAATGAGTTTCTTCATTAGAAATTTGTATATTGACATGTAATCTTACTTTATTTAGCACATCTTTCTTATGCAATCCAGTAAAAAGAAAATATATCCATCTTTGTTTTGCTCATTGGCTGCCATGGCGTGATTTATCCATCTGCTTTATATGTGCCAAATAGCCCTAAACATTTAAGATTCTCTATCTTCTGCTGATCAACATCTGCCGCAAAAGCAAACCGCGTTCCATTTTACCACCTCTACACTGCATCCATCTGGTTTAGACTCCTGCTTCTATGTGCTAATCACTATTCCATAAATTCCTCAACAGCTACATTTTGCAGCTGTCCAGTCTTATTTAATTATTTAACCTAACCGACAGTGCAGAGGCAGCTGATGGAATCATCACAGTTGTTTGGACTATTGGACTTACTTCATTTGCCAGCTTCATTCTTCTGTGTATTTGTTATATAAGTTACTCCTTGATGTTTGTTGTGTTACAAACTTGGATGTGTGCAAATGCACTTTGGAATGTTTGGCCTGAAATCAGGCCTGTGCTGTAGTATCCTTTTCAACTTGCCTTATGTGGTACTGTATCCTTAAATTATTTTTATCTTAAATAATCCACTTGTCAAAATAGGTGTGACTAGTGTCTATGTTTAAACAAAGCAAGGTGCAACTAAACACCAGAAGTCACCCATGTAGAAAGGGCTTTGCCTGTATCCTAAGACTAATAGGTAACATAGCCTGCATTTCTCAAAACTTATGCAGAAAACAGAGGAATCCCTAACAACAGATAACCACTGGAGAAAATAGAGACTCTAGGCATATGTCTGACATAACAGAACTTTACTTGTCCTTCAAAGCTATAGAACATTTCCTTTTCTTTTTCATATTCTAGGTTACCCTACTGTAGCCTTTTTGATAATGTATGTACATTACAAGTTGCAACCTATGTTTCAAAAGTTTTAAATGATTAAGTTCTCCGAGACTACTGCAAAACATATTTCAACTTTTGTGTCCATTTGCAAATTGTGTAAAATTATTCCAGCACTCCAGCAAATCTTGAGAAATGCTTTGCTAGAAAATGTTATGTAGCTCTACACAAAAATGCTGTGAATTGTAATCATTTTAATACAAACCACTCACAACCTGTTTGCAAAAACTACATTTATGAATCTTGATAACCTGTCGTCAGCAAAAACCTGTTAAAATAATTCCATCCTCCCTACATTTCTTTAAAAATGTTAGGCCAGCTTTTTCCATATATTTATATATATATATACCTATTCTGAAATGTAAATTATTCTCCAAATCATGTAGCCAGACTTTTCACATCATGCCTGCTCTAATGCCGATAGTTTAATCCAGGCATGTAGAATACATTTTCAGCAAAACGACTGCTTTTCCACACAAGCAAAAATAGTATTATTTTAAGACTTAACCCCGCATCCATCACTACACTAATCATTCTAAGAGGATAAAAAACTTCTGCAGACAAGATTGAAGGATTAAATCATGAAATCAGAAACCTCTAGAGAGACTTCATTCAGATGAGTAGACATTTTAATTTAATGTTTACATTTCTATTTGTATCTGTATGGAAATTTTCAACCACTGACAGAAAGGCTGAAATCTGCATTTAAATTAAGTTATTGTTAAAAAGCATAGCGGTTATGTTGGCATATTACTTTATGTTGCATGGTAACTTCAAGTTTTAGTTTAAAAGTATAGCTATATGCATACATATACACACCCACACTCTGATGTATATAGACATTTCTCATTATGCCTGAACGCAATTACTGCAAAAAAGCAGTTGCACATAAAGTGATAACTACTCAAATTCACTTACCTCTCTAGTTTCAGAACCTTAAGATTGCTTTCTCTGACTTTTTTTTCCCTGAAAGACAAAAATAAATCCTTGTTCAGTAGGTATGACTTCTATGCTAGTCTAGTCTGTACAAAAGTGGAATCAATAGATTTGATGAAACTTGTAATATAGCCAGGGTAGCAGTTTGGCTCAGACTAATTCCACAGTAATGTGTTTTTTGAAAAGTCTATCTAATGTCACATGATTTATATGAAGGAGCACTTCTGCTGTCATGTATTATACACTACCATAGAATTTTGAATTTTTATGCAGTGAGGAAATCACAGATGTGACCCCTGAGTAAGTTTATATTTTGAATAGCATCCTCACAAAGAAGGAATTAGAAGATAAAAATTTGCACAGAAATACTGCATGGAATATATGGATGTGCTCTGTATATCTTTAGTATAACTATATTGAGTTTTTTATATTATATATATATATATATATATATATATATATATATATATATATACATGGATTCACTTCAGAAGCTCAAAATACTGAAATCTCAAATTTCAGTATCTCAAGCCCAAGCAATTGAATCCACAAAACAATGAAAACTGAAAACAGCTAAATTCAAAACCTTGAATACTGGAGGCTTTGAATTTTGCAGTTTTACTACATACACACACATACCATCTACCACACAAACACACAATCACTCTACTACATGAAAGCAGGGGGGCAAGCTCCCCTGCACCCTCCATGTGGGGGGCTGTGCCCCCCCACCCCTACTTAAATATTCTCACTCCGAGGTCGCACTACATACAAACACACACAAAACACCACCACACAAGCTACTTTCTCTTTGCACACACACATCACAGCAACAAAACACACTGACACACACCACAGCCCCTACCCAAACCCCTTAACACACACATACACGCTTACCTGAATACATAACCATAGCAGAACTTTAGAAGCACGAAATTCAAAACTTCCGGTATTCGAGGTTTTGAATTTCACGCTTCTCAACTTTCACTATTATGTGGATTTGGCTTCTTGGGCTCGAAATACTGAAATTCAAGATTTCAGTATTTCGAGCTTCTGAAGTGAACCCATATATATATATATATATATATATATATATATATATATATATATATATATATATATATATATATCGGTCTACTTCTCTTGTTCAAAATCACACTTCTTTGAACAAGAGAAACCCGAGACCCACTTTAGCGAAAGTGCACTTAACTGAAAGTGCACTTTACAAAAATCACTTTACCGAAGCATGGTACAGTGGGGAAAAGGATATATATATGCACATACATACAAGCAAGGGTATGTATGGACAAAGATAGTTACATTAACTCATGTTAAAGGATTCAGAGTAATTCTTCCCTGCATAAATGCTGCTTTCAGTGAGTAAGGCAAAGTTTATGGCAATTACATTCTTGACCATTTGGGATAAAGTAACTACTTCCCAGTCATTCACGCATTCATGTCTCTAGCGATAATAGGGTGAATGTGTATTTATATGTGCTCGCATAAATCTGTGCATAAACGTGTACATATTTACTTAACTATGTTAGACTGAGCAATCAAGTTCTGGCATTATCATTCTGAAAACAGGTATCAAAACAGACCAAATTAATTCCATTTTGATAAAAAAAATGTAAACAAAATGCATCAGTTTGAAAAGGCACGTATGACATCCCTTTCAAGACATTTGTCTCGGTCCCCTTCAATAATACACATCACACCAAATGACATTTGACGACCTATATTAAATTTCCATAACATAGCTTGGATCACCAACTTTATTAATTACAACTGAACTTAATATCATTGATTCTAAACACACCATAAACATCCTTGTAATGTTAGTCAGGGCAGCGTACCTACTCACCCTGCCCCAGTAAGCAGCGTCGATACCTCTACTCACTTACTTTACTTATGAAGCAGCATCCCATCTCACTTCATACACTATTTATTGTAATGTTAATCAGGGTAGTGTACCTACTCACCCTGCCCCAACAAGCAGGGTCCATACCTCTGCTCCCTTACTTTACCTATGAAGCAGCGTCCCGACTCACTTCATACACCTTCGATTGAATTTACCTTCCACCAAATAAGCACCATCCTTACCTCAGCTTGCTTATCTATTCAGCAAGCTTCCTCCAACTACTCATTTCCTTTCCCCAGATCCTTGAAATGAACATCCAGATATCAGAGGGGGAACAGAAGAGGGCAAGCCTATCCCTCTTCTCCACCAACCAGCCTGACCAGGTTGTTCCCCCTCCCTTCTACCCAAAATTGTTCAATCCACTTCCCATAAAGGGAAGGGTCAAGCAAAACATCATTTGGTGTACCCATCGTCTATAAAGCACCTTAGAATCCAGTCATAAACCACTTTGTCATGCCATCACTAAAACACACCATAATGAAACTAAATAAAGTAGGATTACCATGACACTGTTGTAACACTGGAACATCCACATCAAGAGAACACATACCCTTTTAGACCGCTGCCTTCAAAACTGAAATCATGGATCAACCTGAATGTATTGACAGCCTATAACTACAACAAAAAACACAAACTATAACCCCTTTAACTCAAGACGGCACCCGGTCAAACTAGTAGCAAGTCTCACACCCAATACCCTGTTAACCATAGCATATCACCTTAGCCCACCCACTACCCAGCTCTATATGTGCAACAACTCCATTACCGTAGGGAACAGTCTAACTCCAGCTTTAATGTCCTACCTTAATTGACCGAAAACCAGCACCCCTTGACCTAGTTCCCGAAAACCCACCTATGCTCAGCAATGAAATACTCTACATACCCGGCCATACACCCACTCAATTCACTCATTACCAAACCATTCTTAACCCCTGTTTGGCCCTGGCCTTTCCCCTGGAGAGCTCTTTCTTTATATTACCTATACCACTAGTAGGCAATTAAGACCTGTCCTACCGTAGCCCTATCCTGCAACCAAGCTTCCTTTAAACCTCCCAACTCCCCTGCAACAATGCACCCAGTTTTAAAACTACCCCACCAACTGCCTATCGATCATGCTTCTTAAAACTCTACTCACAAAATTGACCCAAATACCAAGTGAAATGATCCTTGTGGTATTCTGTAAAACCTTAACCTTTTATGTAACATTAACAATACCTACTCAAGGGACAAATTTGTCACCCCAAAGACTCCACCCATTAGGAACTAACTCCAGCATCCTATCAAACATCTCATTGGTCCTCCCCTAAATATGGTTCAACCACTGAATGAGAAAATACAACCACCCCAAGGTTCTTAAAAAATCAAGGGTTGAGCTTCACTGGCTTACAAGAGCCATAGGGGTTTAACCTAATAAGCCCTGTGCTCCAATGAATGTCGTGACTATTCATCCCATGGAATCCCCCACTCTTCATAACCATCCCCACTCATTACCCCCTTGGCCCCCCCCAGCTACCTCTTCCTTACTTGTCCCCTATACCAATGCAATAATCAGCACCCACTTATTGAACACAGGGCTGTAATATGTCTTAAGGTGATTACTCAGACCCAGTTTGAGCCCCATTCAGGTGGCAAAACATCTGACCTTTCAAAAACATTACCTTTCAGATCCCCTTTCAAGCCACCACATGATGCCTTCTGCCCTCCAGCAATTTCAGTCAATAACTGTTGCCAACTTGAGCTCCCCATGTGTAGCATCTTTACTTGCCACTGCTTCCATCATCTGTGAACTCATTGTATAGCGCCACAACTGGTACTCATCACACCACCATCTACAAAGAAAAGGACAAAAGTAAATCTTCTAAAATATAAAGAGAAGGCTCTGCCTTATACCCACCTATTCCAAATTATAGCAGCAGCATTCCAAAACCCCCATCTGCAAGAAAAGGACATATAAATCATCTAAAATACATAACGCACATTCAAAGACATCTTCAAAGGCAACCTATCCTGCCAACCCGGGAAGGAATGTACAAAACAGGTTTTGCATTCACAGGAATTAGGTGGAAGCTATGCTTGTGTTGTCTATTGCCTCAATGTGCTATACACTTAATGTAGCTTTCCTGAACATAGGCCCAAGCTATCTTAATGAACCAAAGGATATTCCAATTCTCAACTGCTAAATGTATAATCTGACACCTCCTTATCTTCTGTCAGATAAGTAGTACAACCACTGTGAACCCTCCCTGTCAACATCTTAGAGAAAGAAATCGGGACAGGGCCCTAAGTAAAACTGTAAAGATTGTCACACATCTCTCAAGCTGCCCCGTGCAATCACTATTCAGTTTACCTTGTGGGGAAATACAGACTATGCCAAATGCATGCAGGGCACATCTGGTACCCGCTGAGGTACTGCGACTGCCAGTTCCAAAGCACAAAGCAAAATAATAAAGGGAGACATACCCTGCTTAATCCTCCGCATACATTTTAATCCCTTACAGCGAGAAATCTGGACAAAGTCGTAAATAAAGTGGGACAAAGGACCCAATTAGGGACAATTATAAATATTGCTTCTACCAACCTATAAAGCTGATACAAGAGTTTTTCCTTTGGATTGAAATTTTGAAGGGTACGCAGTCCGAATCTCAGTTGCCTGTAATTATTAAAATATTGCCACTAGCTTCAGTTTGTAATGATTTGCCCCTACTTTGCTGACCTCATTTTTATGAAGACAGACCAAATGAGGCAAAATCTGGACATTCTGTAAAATCTGCCCATAAATCAAAAAAATAACAGATCCTGTAGCAGCCTAAGTTTGTGAAAAAACAGAAAGCCCGAAACTGCAATATCTGACCTACATTTTTTTTTTTTTTTTTTTGCATAGGGCTGTGAAAACCATTGATGTCCCATAACTAAAAATCCATAGAAAATCAATAAAACTGGATGATCCACGATGAAACAAAGAAACACTACATAGCCGAGCCCCAGACAGTCTGCAACAGCTATAGCCTTGAGGGCACGCATGCATGGCAGCAGCATCCTCTTTCCTCATGGAACCTGTAGCCCGCGAAATGGCCATCACTGCTTCCCCCAGCCGATCACCCACCACAAAACATAAGGCTTATTGTTGATGTAGGTAAAAGTTCTGAAATTCCACAAGATTGGGACAGACCCTCCCCCCACCAACCAATGTAACTCACCTTACAAGTCATTCTAGAGGTCTTATCCCATGTCTAGGGTGAGCCAAAGTGCTTCAGACTTCTACAATGTTCCTAATCTCTGCAGGCTTGGCCTTCAAGCAACACCCAAGAGAAAGACAAAGATCAAAAGTACACAGAAAAAGCCAAATAAATCAAAAGCAGCTTTTTCAGTAACACCAATCTCAAAGGCCAAGAGCAAAAGGAATAGGGCTCTAATAAAATCAGTTAAGCCCAGTCCTCACTGACACTTTAGATATCGTGGCAATGAAGCATACCTAGGTCCATATGTAAAAGGTCATTACCATGGTCCAAACTATAACAAATTGCTTGCAGAATTTCCCTCTAGAACATTTCCAACTTTCTAAAATAAATAAATTGCAGTCTGTAATAGCTTCATGTTGCAAAGCTTATTCAACCAATTCTTTTCAGACTGCATTGTAAAATTAGCTGCTGTTTTAAAATGGATGAAACATGAAGGCAATTAAACTGCTTCTCTGAATATGTGCTGATGCATAACTGCAGAATGAATAATTGTGCTTAAACCAGTAACTTTTCTTTCTACCATAGAAATATCCAATCATGTAAGTAAAAGACAGTGATGCATGCCCATTTCCCAAAAGAACACCCCCAAATGCAATAGCAGCACTGCCCTGTGAAACAGGGAGATCCTCTTTTTTTTTTTTTGTCTAAATGCATTATAGTGAGTTTATCTGCCCAGGCTTTTTTTTTTTTTTTTTGAGTCGTGATGACAAAGGAGCTGCCATTCCAGCTAACAGAGGCCAAGTGAAATGTATCCTCTCCATGTTTGTTCCCTTTCTGTCATGACCACACCCAAAGTACGAAACCCATCCAACCAGCGAGCGACCATACCCTCACTGGAGAGGCAGAGCGAGACAACACCACCCAAGCCCGAGACCCAAAACCAAAACCGAGCCTCCCATCACCAAACATGGGAGGGGACAAAACAAATAGGGACTCTAACAACTTAGAGTGCCACCAGTGCACCAGGACTCGCCTCCGCCCTGCCTGAACTACCACTAGCCTACAGCATCTTTTTTACATCCGTTGACCTGGCCAGCCCAACTGAGCCAGTGGCTCACCCCGAGAGGAGACCCACATGATACCCAGTCAAGTCAGAAAGCTATAAATGGACCAAAACACCAGCCCGAAGCTGGCACTCCATGAAAATCTGTACAACCAAGAGGAAATAAAACCCGGATACCTCTGCGTCTCCCAGACACCAGCAGATGCGCATGCGCAAAGAGCAACACTGCACCCGTGAAACAAACACCACAAACCGTCGTCTGCAAGTCCATCAAAAACTGCCCCACCACCAGAAGACACAAGAGACAATCCAGCAATGTCCCCAAACAGCCATCCAACAACCGCCCTACAACATTAATTCGCAAAGACAATTTACCACATTTACAAAATTCAACAACCCTGTAACACAGCCAAACTCCCTAAACCCTCGGTTCCCTGGACCAAAAGACCACCCCCACATTTCTCAAAAACAAATTCTTCAAACTGGACCACCAGAAACATCGAACAATCCAACAAATCACCGGGAAAAAAAAAAACTCACTAATATATACATACATACATGCCTATACACACACACACACACACACACACACACACACACACACAAAACACTAGCACACTCCCCAAACCATGCAGCCACCAAGTATCCAAGCACCACGAGTCCTCTTAAATGAACCCAACACCACCAACGAGTGAGCACTTAATCAAAGGTCACCCAAACCTTTGACCAACAACAGAGCCTAACAAAGTGACTCGCCCCCTCACAACTCCTATGGTTCCCGTCTACCAACCACAAGCAATCCCACAGCAAAATACCCATCGCCTCCAAAGAGCACACGAAGAAAAAAAAAACACACATTACCTACCTACATTTGACCATACCCTATACCCTAGCCACTCACCTCCTCATGGCCACCACCAAACCAAGGCCTTACCCAACCAAAGAACACACTGGTTGTCAGGACATGAACCTGCAGTATAGCAAGTTCACACCAAATGTGACTGCTTAATCCAACTACACTAGCCTAAACCTCTTAAGCCCCTGCCTATCATTTGCTCATTTCCTCCCAACCATCTCTGCCTCCTCTTAACCCTTTCACCTCCCCAACCCACTTAACTCCTCTTAATATTTACCTAACCCCCCCCCCCATGAAGATGTCCCAAACTTCATATGTTAATGCTCATCATTTAGGAGATGTATTCGGATGCATATACTATAGCTTTATAGGCAGCATGACATAGTGCCTACTGAGCTAGGTCAACACAATGCTGAATGCAGAAAAGGGTGTGTCAGGGAATCTGAAGCAAACTATCATCATAACACTAAATAAGCAAAAGGTGCTTCTTGAGCTGTATCAGGGCTACAGTCTCCATGACAAATTAAATATTAGATTCTCTATCCTGTTTGCCTAGAAAGGATTACCTCTACCCTCCACAAAGTTCCACATAAAGAAACAAGGCAATACTAAAAAAAATGGCTGAAGAGAGAGTGTCTAGGGCCAGTGGATCTGAAGAAGAAGTCAAGCATCTAATGTGTGTAAGAGTTTTGAAGTAAAAGAAGTCCCACTACAAGTAAATACTGATCAAAAGCCTGTTGTGATTTACTATGTAGAGACAGAGAAAGAGAGTATGCTATTAACCCAAATAACTTGATGACAAATACTGATTAAGCTACTAATGTAGCATAACAACTGTTTTACCGTTGGACTAAAGAATAAGACCGAGTCTTGTTTTATTTCCTTCTATCTCGTTTGTAAACCAAATTTTAATATGGTTAATGAAGCATATTTGAGTTCATTTTGTACAAAAATATAAATGTATGCTGATGCATCCTGAAGGCCAATCCTCATATTTAAAGGCTAAACTATAAATTCCATCAGAAATCCTATACTGGTGGAAAATGAGATCAGGAAAATTATTTTCCATGTAAGTACGACTTTTGAAGCTACTTGCTTTACCTGAGTAAATACGAGTATTGGTTCTAGCATTCATTTAAGTTTTTTCAGTTATGACTATGTTGTGACATACATGATTTGAATTGTAATATGGTTATGAAGACTCACATGGGGAACCCTTGATCTATGTAGGGTACCTAGTGTTTCTTCTTATTTTATTTTTTTGCCACTTTAGTCAGTTATGGTAACTTGGCCATTGTTATTTGAAGATTATAGTCAGTTGATTTTGGGAGACACAGTAAGGCAGATAGTGGAGTGTAGTACAAAATTCAGCAATATAGCTGAAAACAAGGAATATAATTAGTAGAGGTCAAAAATAAATGTAGCAACATCAGTTTGAGGATCAAGCGAATCATGGCATTTTGAAAGGCCATTTGGATCATTAGAAGTATTTTTTAAACATATGTTAATGTTCTAAGCAATATTTCAAAATAGCATGAGTTTCTTGACCACAGACATTATGTCACTAATTTTATTGTCAATGATGTGCACACGCATAAATTACAGTTCTTTATGATTATGGTACTTGTCTGTGGCTAGATTACTGATTTTATACCACACTACATTTTGAATTGTGGGGGAGCTTTTTTTTTTGTTGCTAGAGACATGGAAGATATGCAGAAGACAACAGGAAAAGTAATGCATTAGCCATCCCAATTTTCTGAATATTTATTTTGGCTGCTATGATTAGTTTACATTTCTTAGGTTTATTCACTAGGCATACGTTTACAACTGCTTCATTTTTCAAAGGTGTAGGCTATTGCTATTATGAAATTTCATTCATAGAGTTTTACTTATTTAGTTATCTTTTTTAATCAGTTATGCTAATATTTAATTTACTAAAACATTTTAAACAAATTAGCCACATATTTTTTCTCATTTTTCCATACTCTACACTTCCTTTTCAGACTCTCTCCTCTGTAAATTCTGTAACTCTTTCCTCTTCCACTGAATCTCCTAGACTGTCTCCCTTTGTGTCCTCACAATCTTCCTAAAATCCTACTTTTCTTTACATGGGTTACCCCCCCCCACACACACATTCCTTGCCATTATTCTACTTATCTTTGTCCTACTTTTACGTATATGCATTCAGTATAGTGCCCCCTCCAACCTCATTCCATTTCCAAAGAGCTTGAGTAATTAACTTAAGTAAGTAAATTATCAATATTTCCTTTGTTAAGCTTGAGTATAACATAACATAAAACATAACATAACATAAAAGTGACATTCTGATATTATCTGCAAACAATAATATAATGAACTTAGCAGAAAACAGTAACTTATAATCTAAAGAGCAAATGCCAGTGCATTTATCAATTTGTGCTACCTGTACCATTTAATGAGTCTAATCAAAAAGTAGATTGTCATATAAGTTACACTTCATATCTTTGCACACACAGTACATTTCCTTTATGCCCACAAAGCTGTCCATAAATGATGTGTGTTTTCAAAATATATGTATCAGTGTATACACTCCAGGTTTTCCACAAGTCTCATCTTGCACAGTGTTTGAAGAAAGAACAAATAGTCATATATCGTTAATCACGATGTAGAATGGTGTCCTTCTGCCATCTTATATGAATTCTACTGTTCTTTTCACTACTTTTGGCTTTTGTGCTTCTATCATTTCACAGTGGTGCAGCGGTAGTATTGTTGCCTCACAGCAAGAGGTTCTCCAGTTTGATTCTTGGCTGGGTTGCCTTCTGTGCGGAGTCTGTATGTCCTCCCTGTATTTGTGTGGGTTTCTTCCAGGTGCTCTGGTTTCCTCCCATAATGAGATAATCAAAAGAATTTTAATACATTAAGCTAGTATTCAGCATTTTGTAACACTTTTATAGGTGAATACATACAATTTAATATATATATCTTTTATTTGTTGTCATATTTCATTATGTTTATCACCTTTGTAATGGTATATGTATTTTTCTTTATTTGTTTCTACTTGTAAGTGAAGCATTTAGTGTACTTTAACATCGGTCGTTAACATAGATTTTTATATTTATGCTGGGTTAGGGGCATGCTAAATCGCAATTATAGAGAGTCACATGGTGTTAGTTTTCCTTAATGAATGAACCTGTAGTATAAAAGGAAGTGAAGTCATGATAGATATTTTGTCTGATGAAGTTTAATATATGTTAAACAAAAGCGCTTACTTGTGGATTTATTGATTTATTATTTTAACCGAAATATTAGTGTTTAATAAAGGATTTGTCTTTCCAGCTTGGTGGCTCTTCGCTTGTAGTTGGTATTACATAGTTCATTCAGTTTTTCTCATCTTACAGTATGTCTTCTGTTAACGAAAGTGAGGGTGCCGTACAGCTGGATAAAGGCACTAGTTGGACCAAAGGGTCGATTGGAAACTTAACAGCAGTTATAATGCAACTAACCCAAAGAGTGGATGGCTTATATGAGAGACTCAACGTTCCAGAAGCAAGTAGTGCAAATGGCAGTTTGCATGCTTCAAGGATTAGTAATTCCTTCGATTTTCATGTGACACCAGCATGCCTAGGGAACACCAACACCCTCATTCATCGTATTACTCATGGACCTGACCAACAGAATCAAATGGAAGTGAGAGGACATCAACCTTCACGAATACATGGTTCAGGACAGAATCACATTAACAATGAAGGAATTAGAAGAGAGGTTCCCGTTCTCACAGAATGGTTGGAATCGGCGTTCATGTTCTCTGGTGGACATATTCAAGGTACTAACTTGTTAGATAATTGAATGACTATGATATAAAGCTGCTTAAATGTAGAAAATTACAACTAGAAAATGCATACTTAAAAGACTGCATTAAGCACAACATCATACCTAAAGGGTTATGCTTTTGGCATTACCCCAAAGGCCTAACTAATAACTCGCCATTTCATACAGAGTTATTACAGTTGTTTGATAAAAGTGACAAAGACATGTTGAATATAATTATAAAATATAATCAGTTTGACACTGAAGCACTGATGAGTGAGCTTGATCAGCTTGACAAGAAAATTAGAGCTGATACATCTTATGACAGCATAAAATTTTAAATGTTAAGAATATCCAACAGCAGTGAACAGCAAATCTCGAAATTAAAAAACAGAAAAATGAATAAACTGGAAAGGGATTTGAATCAGTACGCAAATGGAATAGAATACCCTAAGCCTCCTGAAAGTCAAAGAAAATATAGGCCCTATAATAACAATAATAATAACTTAGATAAAGACAATAGATATAATGAATTAAGAGAATTTGGTCAATAAATTGATCTGATACATGATCAAGAGTTTCTTGAAGTGAGAAGGTCGGAAAGGTTGAAGAATAAAAATTCCTACCTTAACCGCCAAGGAGCGGGGTTTCAAGGGGCCAGATCCAAAGACAAACAATGGAGGACTTAAAACATGATTATTTTTGTGTAAAAGAAATATATGTTACGAATGAAGTTCAACAATGTAGTAATATATTATATGAACATAATGACCATGTTATTGTGAATTCAGGAGGTGATTTTAAAGTTTTTAATTTTTCAGAAAATGAAGTTGATCAACAAGTAGCAAATGTTTTAGCTAAAGGCTTTTGTTCCATCGAGGCCTTTTGATTTCACCACTACAGTGATTGATATGATATTATTCTTAAGGAAAATTAACTTTAGTTTAATGTACCATGATAAGATATATAATGGGACTAGTAAATTTAATATTAGTAGCATTTTAAATCCACCACTACATCCAGAACTATTAGTATATGAGAAGATGTGAGAGCACCAATTGAAGTGCTTAGATAAATTTAAAAAGGAGACAAACTTCCCATCGAATTTAAATAATGATGAACAAAGAATTTTAAAAGCATTAGTTAAAGAAAAAGTTAGAATCATGAAACTGGATAAAAGTGGTGGCGCTGTTATTATGAGTCAAGAAATGTATAATTACAAGTTAAATGCTATTCTCGACACTGATACTTATAAGCAAATATCCCTAAATGAGCTGAATACAACGTATAGAAAAGTGCATGAACAAATTAATGACCTTTACCTTGAAAAACATATTAACATAGAATTGTTTAATTATCTCAATATCACAACTCCCAGAATTTCGGTGTAGACGACCCCCCCCCCCCATGCACCCTTTGGTTGATGGAAGAGATTCCATTACTTCAGCATTTGCCAAATATGTTGATTATGAATTAAAAAAGATCATTGGGAAGGAAATACACATTTGTAAAGATTCCTAGACTTTTTTGGAGCACATGAATGAAGTGGAATTTAATAGTAATGACATTTTAATAGTTTTAAGAAATCACTTTATAACATTCAATAAAAAATATTTTTTGCAGAGGGCATTGCTATGGGGTCACCGTGCAGGGGTGCTTATGCAAATTTAGTCATGGCGTTCTGGGAGAAAAATTATGTTTTTAATAGTAAATATAATATTTTTATTAAGTCTTATCATCGGCTCCAAGATGGCATCATTATCATTTGGACTGGCATATTGGATAGTTTGAATGAATTTTTAGTATATATTAATAAAGCAACTATTTTTTTTAAATTTACATGGAATGTTGATAATAATAGTATCAACTATTTAGATGTACATCTTATGAAAGACATGGAAAATGAAGCTTACACTGCAATTATTCATAGAAAGGAGTCTTACTCTAATACTTATTTGCATTATAATAGTTCCCATCCAGAACACCAGAAAAGATCCGTAATTAAGGGACAATTAGTAAGAGCTGCCCGGATGGTGACCGAATTTGAACAATTTGAGCTGGAGTGCAATTTTTTGCGTGACATGTTTCTTAATAGAAATTATCCAGCAACATTAGTTGACTCCTTAATACATGAAGTTATGAGTAAAAGATTAAGTGGACATTTTAAACCGATTTTATATAAGCAAAACAAAACATATGATGTTAGTAATACACTCAGCATCAGAAATGATAGTCAAAATGATATAACAATAAATGAAATCATCAATAAAGAGAAAAATAAGGATTTTTCAAAAGCTTTGGTGCTTACTTTTTCCCAAGAACATCATATAATCAGAGAAATTATTATTAACAACTGGGCTATTTTAATGGATGACCCGTATTGTAAAAAACAGATTGGAGAACTACCTAAAATAGTTTATAGAAAAACTAAAAGTTTTAAAGAGATTTTGGGAACAGGCAAGCACTCAGCTATTAACAAAAACAGAGGTATGAGTAAATGCGAAGCTTGCCACTGGTGTTATAAAATCAAAATAGGAGAATCTTTTCAACTTAGGAAAAAGAACTTTTACTTGCACGGAAAATATAATTGTAAATCTAAGGCAGTGGTATACCTAGCCACTTGCAATTCCTGCCCTATTTTTTACATAGGGAAAACAGAGAGACATCTAGCCCAAAGAATATATGAGCATGAATATGCTATAAAGAAAAACAAATGTAATAACGCGTTAGCAAAACACATCAGTGAATATAATGACCAACATTTTTCTTTTACAGGAATTGGTCATGTAAAAATCAAAGATAAAAGACCTTGGAGCTTATTTTTAGAACATAAGGAATTGCAATGGCAAATTAGGACACAAGCTAATACATGGCTTGGGATTAATGAATGTAGTTCAATCACCCAGGTTTTGAAATTAAAAGTATTAAATAGGAATAAAATAGTACAATGAACTATAGTACATGTTTTTAAATTATAATATAATTATTTTTATATATGAATACAGAGTATTTGCAACCATAATACAATATAATATAGTCAGTGTATATACATGTCTATTTATTTATTTATATTAAAAGTATGCATACATACATTTTTAACACTATATTTATATCAATATTTTAGCATTTTTAAGCAAGTGTAAAAGTTCATTTTGATACTGATGGATCATGGAATTGTTTCATTTAAGTTCAACATATTAATTGTTGATTGGTTCATAATGTTTGCATGTGTATATGTATATATATCATATACACATATGTGTATATATGCATACATTCTCAAATCAGAGTATTCAGAGTGGCATAATGAAATAATCAAAACATTTTAATACATTAAGCTAGTATTCAGCATTTTGTAACACTTTTATAGGTGAATACATACAATTTAATATATTTATCTTTATCACCTTTGTAATGGTATATGTATGTTTCTTTATTTGTTTCTACTTGTTGTAAGTGAAGCATTTAGTGTACTTTAACATCGGTCGTTAACATAGATTTTTTATATTTATGCTGGGTTAGGGGCATGCTAAATCGCAATTATAAAGAGTCACATGGTGTTAGTTTTCCTTAATGAATGAACCTGTAGTATAAAAGGAAGTGAAGTTATGATAGATATTTTGTCTGATGAAGTTTAATATATGTTAAACAAAAACGCTTACTTGTGGATTTATTGATTTGTTGTTTTAACTGAAATATCAGTGTTTAATAAAGGATTTGTCTTTCCAGCTTGGTGGCTCTTCGCTTGTAGCTGGTATGACATAAATGGTGTGTGTTTTCAAAATATATGTATCAGTGTATACACTTTAGGTTTTCTACAAGTCTCATCTTGCACAGTGTTTGAAGAAAGAACAAATAGTCATATATCGTTAATCATGATGTAGAATGGCGTCCTTCTGCCATCTTATATGAATTCTACTGTTCTTTTCACTACTTCTGGCTTTTGTGCTTCTATCATTTCACAGTGGTGCAGTGGTAGCATTGTTGCCTCACAGCAAGAGGTT